>NW_026517486.1:0-70955 GCF_026319265.1 Colletotrichum chrysophilum | reverse complement strand
TGACCATGAGCCAGGCTCAGGGTCATACTATATACAAGTCCTGCACAGCATCTCCCGTGGTGGCTATGTAGGATATCCACGCTATCCGACATATCCATGGATAGTTGGGATAGTAGACATATCCAACCTATCCATCTTGCCCTGTATCCGTGCTGTTCCCGAAGTCACGTGACCTGTACCATAGTTCTTCCTTTTCCGATGGTTCCTGGTTATACCTGTGTCACTGCTTACATATGTCCCGCATTAGCCGCCGAGATTCCAGGCGGGGTTGTTTCCAACGTGTTATGCCTAACGGGTCGTAACAGTAAGGTGCTCCTGTTATCTAAGGGTATAAGACGCACAGCTGTTCCATATCACCCTTTTTAGTAGAAAGGCATCACACAGCGCAATTCAACCTAATAACTGCGAACATTATTTAATTCAGACAATCTTAAGGCCCTGTAATCTCGTTCAATCTCAATCGCCTATGCCACTACATGGCGTAAAAACGCAAATCCCCTTTCCACCTCCGCCGCAATATTTCCATTTGAATCCTCATCAAGATCTAACAAATGCGACGCGCCATCAATGATCGCAATCCCTGACTCAACCCCGTGCGCTGCAAGCGACTCACTCATGTCTCTGGCTTGCTGGACAGGAACGAGGTCGTCTTCCGTGCCGTGAACGAGGAATGTAGGTGTGCGATAGGTCCCGTTGATGACCTGGGCGTGTGGACTAATGGCCATGATACGCTCTCGAGTCGGCCTTTGCAGCGTCTCATAGTCGCTCGTGGACGCTGACTGCGGAATCTGCCCTTTGCTGGGTAGTCCGTCCAACCATATAGGCAAGAGCTGACCTTTCCAGTTTCCATGCAAAATGATCGTTGTCCGAGGGTTGGTCCCCGAAGGCCCTCGGCCCAACCACTTACCAGGCGCAACAGGCCTTCCATTTTTCATCACTCGGCTTTCGGTGATTGGATAGTTCTGAACAGCTTCAAGCAAATCATAACCCCCCTTGGCAAGACTTTGGGTGCCAGAAGGAAAGTTTGGTTGAAACCATGCTACAGGAACGTCAGTCGTTAAGCCCAGACAACATGGCACACACGAGCACGGTGTACGTCTCGATGCGTCAATCATGGTGACTTACACTCATCTTCCAATTTTGAAGGGCTGTAGAATGCAAGAATCGCATTGGGCGGCTCGATCCTCTGTTCCAAAGATGTCCACGCCAGAGTCATGGCTAAGTGACCGCCACTTGACCAGCCAATCCCAACAACCTTGGGACCAATGCGGAGACCTGGTCGGTTCAAGTTCATGAAGGGTAACTCATGACGGGCCCATTGTAGAGCGGAGCATGCGTCAGCCATGGCACCCTCCGGAAGAGGCATCTCAGGACACAGCCTGTAGTCAACCGCAACTGGTAAGATGCCGTTATCAAGCAAACGCTGGACATGCTTGGTATTGATGTCATGGCGCGAGAGGCTGATGTGACCGCCCCCGTGGAAGAGAAGGCCTAAACTTCTGTTCAGCGCTCTGGATCTTGTGACAATCAAGCCGATGTCTATTCAACTGTATCAGGACGGAAAATCACTTACCGACTGACCATGTTTGTGACATCAACTCATCGGAAGGCGGAAGATATACGTCGGCAAATAGGCGATTCTGTCCAGTCTGTTTGAACATCACCGTTTGGATGTCGAAGCGTTTCTTCGGGACGATGTCTCCAACATCGGGGCGCGTTTTGAATCCCGTGATGATGCGAAGCATGTTAGACTCAGCCAGCTCGCCTCCGGTCCAATCGACGTGCCCGAACCCCGCCTGCTCGAAGCTTCTCTTCCAAAAGAACTCGTCGGCAAGAACGTGCTTTCTTCCATCCGTCATCGACCACCAGCCATCCATGACTGCAAAGCGGTTAGCATTTTCGAGATCTACAGAAAGAATGGATCAAACTCACGTCCGAAGACAAGATCAAACCAGAACAGGTTTTTGGTGAACTCAACAAGCGTGACAATTCCGTGTGGCTTTAACATTTGTCGAATATTTGTGAGTGAAACGGATAAATCAGCAGTGGCGTGGATGCAGTTGGTTGAGAGGACGAGGTCAAACTTTCCAGTCATATCGGTAGGGGGACTCTTTGTGGCGTTCAATGTCTGGAACTCTAGCCGTCCAGTTGATTGATTCAGTAAGCCGGGTAATTTTTTCTTGGCTCCAGCGACCAGTCCCGCGGATACGTCTGTGAAAGTGTAGACGAATGGTATTCCGGCATCTCCCAACATCCGGAGGACGTGTTTTGTAGTCGATGCTGTCCCACCACCAATTTCAAGAATATGAATCGGTTTTCCGTTGCCTTTTTTCACAGCGCTTAATGCTTTCTCGAGAAAAGAGCAAAGTTGTTTGCTGGCTGCTAGATAGAAGGGGCCATTGGTGTACACATCTTCCAGGATATTGGCATTCTCCTTGTTCCTGAACACCAGAGTCAGAGGGTCAGCTACTCCAGTCATGCAGTCCGCCAAAGAGCTCCCCGTGATGTTGAGGAGTTTGTGTTCGGATGCATGTCGAGGGAATCGTTGCACGGCTTCCTGCAGCCTTTCAACCACAGACTGCTTAGGGACAGGCGTATCAGCGCGGACCCAGACATTTCCTTTTCGACGGACCAGTCTTGCGTCTTCCAGGATCTCGAAAAGTTGCGATGCAAGAAGAGCGTACTTCGGGAGATATTGAATGGTTGGGAGTTCATCCCCAGCCTTGAAGACTGATAGATCGCATCCAAGTTGCGGGAGAGCGTCGACCACGTATTGCGTAACCAGAGAAGCTTGAATGGGATATACGTCGTCCCAAAATCTGATTAAACCGTAGGTCTTCGCGTAGTCATCGGACCCATTCTTGATGTCTTTGAACACTTCATATGCCCTGCGCAGACTTTCTGAAACCCCCACATCGTCGAAACTTTGTGTTTTTGACTCCAACTTCATGACCGCGAACTCACTAGAAGTAGATGTTGGCGTTGACGAACCAGTGCTTTCGGGGTCGTTGGCCTCACTGAATGTGGGGGAAGCGCCTCGGGTAGGCGGACTGGTCATCAACCTGATGGCGTTGACCGACGGGCTGCGAGCACGTATGCATTGAACCAAATCTCCTACGGAGAGCAGACTCTGATACTCGTCCGCACTCAAATCGACCAAAAAGGTTTCGTTGACTTCGTTGAGCACCTCACTCGACAAGAGGGAGTCAATGCCCAGGTCAGCAAGCGAAGCATCGTTTGCGATGGCGCCGAGATCGATCTCTGCAACTCTTGCCAGGAGGCAAAAGACATCCTCGTCGCTGACAACTTTGGATGGGGTGTCGTCTGCGCGTGACACGGCTGTTTGAGATTGAAAGTCTATCGCGGGGACAGAGTCCTCCATCTTCTTCTCTTGAAAATCTTCGACAACGACGCCGCCGACTTTCCCCCCTGCGTTTTTTGAAGACAACGCTCGAACAAGAGATTTTATCAACATCCGAGTGAATCTCGCGCCGTGAATGACAACAACAATTTTTCCGGTTGCTTCGTCGTAAACATATATGTCGTTATCGATATTCCTCGGGTCGTACTCGCGGTACATGGACAGAACTTTCCATTGTCTCGACGGAGTCAGCGAAAAGCTTGGATGGATCTCCACCTTAGTGATTCGGGTGCAAACGAAAACCTCGTTCTCAGAACACAGTCCACTCAAAGCGTTCACATGGATGCCAGACACCTGGACAAAGTTGTCCAAAGCCAACGGGTCCGTTATCATCTTGTCAAATCCTTCGAGGTTGCACTCGGAAGCCAGCTTGACTCGACTGATCGCTTCATCCCCTTTAGCGAAAATGTCCCAGACACCCTTGTACATCTCATCGTACGTGACGACACGGGAAAACACTGAGTAAACCAGCGGACCCCTAAGTGCTACGGTGTCGGTTACATCAGCGGCTTGAAGCTGTCGGACAGTGTGGCGAAGTGCGGTTTCGTATTGGGGAAATTCAGAGTCGTCTTCGGCGTCTTGTTTGGATACAAGAGTAACCTCTCCTGATGCATGCATGCTTGGCCGCAGTTGAGGATCTGCCAGAGATGAAGACATCACGCAGAACTTCCAAGACTGCGAGTGTTCGATCTTGGAGAGGGAAAGTACGATACGGCATCCTTCCCCCAGGCCGAGGGCTTCGTCGATTTGAATCTTCTTCCATGTTGCTGAGAATCCTTTTGTCTCTTCGTGCCCCAAAGCCGTAAGCGCAGCTTGTGCCGCCAGTTCCATGTATAACGGGGCTGGGCACAGGGGCTGGCCCACAACTGCATGCCCTTGTATAAGGCCCTTCCACGTGTCATGCTGAGGATCGACATTGAATTCGAGATTGGCTTCAGTCTTCCGCGTTAAAGTAAGCAGGCGACGTGGAGCGGGCGTGGTGCTGTTGTTTTTGGCTGAAGAGTCGAATTCTAAGGGTCCGACTGTGTCTCTCCATTCAAGCCAGTGGCGACTCTTCTCAAACTGATACGGGGGTAGGAACGGGACATAGGAGTACATCCCTCTCTGGCAAGTATGAAAATCCCAGAAAGTGACCGATTGCGACTCTTTCCACAAACCAATGGTGACTTGAGTCAAAGAGTCTCGCAGTGGTGTCCTATCCCGCAAATTCATCCCGTAAAATGTGTGTTCAGATGCTTCCTCTCCCAACGCTCTGCGGGCCATGGTCGTAATGCCAGAGTTCATCCCGGCTTCCAGCCAGCAACAGCCAGCAAGTTCCTCGTGAATCTTGCTGACAGCCTGATGGAAGAATACTGGTCTTCGGGTGTGTTCTCTGACACGTTGAGGCCAGGGTAAACATTCCGTATCCCGATCAAGACAGGTCTCGACAGGTATGAACGGTTTGCGGAAAACGAGTCCCCCAGCAAGAACTTCGAGATCGTGAAGAATTGGCTCCGTGAAGCGCGAATGGAAGGCGTACGGGACGTCGAGAATCTTTGACTTTGCATTCTGAGTTGTGGGATCCAGTTTGATGAACTGCTCAGCTTGTTCCACCTCCGATTTCGATCCGGAAATGACAGTCAGTCGTGGACCATTGTGGCAGGCCACTTCGACATTGACTGTGTCTGAGTTCAAGAGTCGACCCAAAGAAACCGGATCAGTCTCGACAAGTAGCATGGAACCAGGGTCCGGACCCCATTTCTCCTTCATCAGTCGCGCACGCCCTGCCACAAGCTTGAGGCCGTCGGATAGTGACAATATGCCCGAGACACAAGTGGCTGTGAGCTCGCCAAAGCTGTGGCCTACCAGTTTGGCGACTGTGAGACCGGAATCAATCCAAGCCTTTGCACAAGAGTACTGCACGCTGAAGAGTGCAGAATGCAAGATGACAGGGTCTTCGATTGGCTCGGACTGGAAAATGTAGGGAAGTATCCCAGGAAATCCCTGAGACTTAAGCTCGTTCTGGCAGCAGTCAAGATGGTGCCGGAGAAGGGCACAGGATTCGTATGTGTCCTTATCAAGGCCGACGAACTTCGAATTCTGGCCACCGAATGCCATGACGACAGGCCGAGACTTACTCGGTAAAGTTACATTCCAAATGTCCGAGGTACTGGACTCATGAAGACGCTCGATGAGTTGATCCATGCTGGCGGCGTCGAAAGTGGCTGCAAAAGGCAGCGACGGATTTTGCCCTGACACGACACTGAAGGAAAGATCAGCCAAGCGGGCTTGTTCCTGTTGGTTGGGCGACATCGTAAATCGCTTCAGGATTTGTTTGCGCAGAACACCAATATTGGCAGACAGGGACTGTTGGCTAGAGGCTGTAACGATGAATGGGAACGGGATAGCCTTCGGAAGGCGGCTGTTGTTCGTCGTTCGAGTAATGGCCACACATGGCGATGGCGGCTCTGTAACGATAAGTGCTGCGTTACTTCCCGAGGCTCCATAGTTGTTAACACAAACTGTCAGTGGCCCCGAAGATTTCCATTCAATGCCAGTTGTGGTGATGGCGATTCTGTCCGACTCCGAAAGTGTGATCTGAGGGTTCAGTGTCGTGAAGCTGGCTTGAGGGGGAATCCGTTTGTGATGAATCATCAACACAGCTTTGATCACAGCAGCAACCCCAGACGCACTCTCCGTGTGCCCGATGTTTGCCTTGATTGATCCAACATGCAAAAGCTGTTCCGTCTGACGCCGCAAACCACCAAACGTTCGTCGAATACTTTCAAACTCAATCGGGTCACCCACAGGCGTCCCAGTTCCGTGAGCTTCAACATAAGTAACGTCGTCGGGCGTCATGCGCGAGAATCGTAGCACCTCTTCGTAAAGATCAGATTGCGAGGGCCCATGGGGGACAGTAATGTACGTCTCGTTGCTGTTTTGTCTGACAGCAGAGCCGGGGATCACAGCCAAGATCTTGTCTCCCGATGCTTGCGCCTCTGATAATTTCTTGAGCAAGAGGAGGCCAACGCCCTCTCCTCTGCAATAGCCGTCGGCTTTTGCGTCAAATGACTTGCATTGACCCGTGGTGCTAAGAAACTTTCCAGCATTGAGGTTCTGGAAAAAGTTGGGGCTTGTGAAGACATTGGCGCCCCCAGCTAGAGCAGCTGTGCATTTCCCAGCAATGATGTCGGTGCACGCTTTGTTGATAGCCACAGCCGATGAGGAGCATGCAGTGTCGATCGTGGATGATTCGCCGGTCCAACCAAAAAAGTTGCTGATCCTTCCGGCCAAAAACGCTCTGAGTGTTCCCAGTGTCGAAAATGCATTGGGTGGGTGCGATGCGACATTGTCAGCATAATCGTTGGCGCACACGCCGATATAACAGCCGACATCCTTGCTAGGTGGCTTAGGACCGTTGAAGTAGTTTGCAGACTCCAGAGCCTGGTAGGCGACTTCGAGCAGATGGCGTTGTTGTGGATCCATTGAAGATGCCTCTCTACTTGTCTTTCGGAAGAAGCGATGGTCAAAGGCGTCAACGTCGTTGATAAGGTTGGCAAAAAATCTCTGAACTTGAGGTGTTCGTCGAAGACCATTCGTCGAAAACCTTTCGGCCGGTATCTCTTGACAAAGCGACTTGCCAGATTCAATGACGTTCCATAGCTCATCCAAAGAGTCCGCTCCAGGAAACCTGCAGGCCATGCCCACAATTGCGACTGCAGTATCTGGATAGCTTCTGGCTGGTGTCGAGCCTATCAAAGGCTCGGTTTGATTGGACAGGCCTAGCGGTGGTCTGATTGAGTAGGGACCCAGGAACCGTGAACTTGATAGGCACCGGACCGGGCCCAGTTCTAAAACGTTCCTTGCATCTTGTCCGGGTCTGAGTTTCGAGGCAACTTGGCTTACAACCAAGTGCCAGTCGGCCACCTCCGTCATGATGCACTCCAGTATTTCCTCGTGTAGTGGTCGGCCACCAAGAGTCCGGCCGTCCCGATTGGAACATACGGCAACTACCAGCCCGTCGACCTCTGGAAATCGGAGCTTTGATTCTTGGGCGCAAAATTCCAACAACTGTTGTTTCCAGTGGCTGAGCGCTGGTGTGTGATAGCGGGCTCTGAGACTCAGAGGCTTCAATGTGTAGTCTTCTAAAGGGATATGTTGGTGAAGTACTGCTACCCTCGCCGTTGGTACAATAATTGTGCAGCTTGCGTGATCGATCCTAGTTGCAACGTATGACTGTGTCTGAACATACATTAGATGAGAGAAAGACATGTTCATTCATGGAGTGCTTACGCAAGTGGCATGAGAATCATTCTCTGGAACTTGCGCGGCAGTCCCGCATGGCTCATTCTTTCCGTTACATATCAGCAAACATTCTTCTGCTTTCTGAAAGAAGGGAAATGCTCACATTTATTTCTTCCAACATGGAAGCTGCAAGGTTGACGTCTATGTCCAATCCTCGTTGGCGGCGTAGCACGAATGCTGTAGTTGCCCCTGCTTGGGTTTGATCGAAATCCAGATACACTCCAATGCAGAACGAAAGGCGGAGTGCCACAGCAAAATTATGGACCAAGGCCGTCTCGTCCCTGGAATTCGAAATTGCGGTAGCCGATAATAGTCCTAGACAGAATCCCTGGCATCCGCCGTCTGAGATATTGCCAAGTAACTGCTGGTGGGAAATGTCGTTGTCCTGCAAATACTGGAAATATTGCACCATCCCAAAAAGGACAGACAGAGGGGCTGAGATTGAATTCCAGTATTCTTTGATCTGGTCTTCAATGACATCAAGGTCGTGCTCCAGCCAGCGTGTCAACTGCAAAGCGCACCATCTGCCAGGCGTTCTTTCAAGGCATGGCTCATGAGCTACCAGACACTGAAATAGCGAAGGTAGCTCTGAGATTGAATCCAAGAGTGGCTGTAGTTTGGGTATTTGCCGCAAGGCTGATCTGATGTCATGCAAAGCCAAACCTCTAAAGCCTTCAGAGGCCTGAGGACCAAAAAAGATAGCTTTCAGAGACATGCTGGAAGGGCTTGTAGAATGATTCTCTGACTTGGGCGAATATGAGATGAATGCGGGAACTCTTTTGAATTTACCAAACCAAAGGTGCCAAGTTGGAGGGCTAGAAGGGTTTTGTCTCAATGAAGGTTAGTCTGTAGCCTGCTCAGCCGTCACTCAATATCACAAGCTTCTCAGCGCTTGTCATCTACTGCAGCATCGGAGACTTTAGTGCTTCTTTACAACGGCATTCCACCACTTTGAAACCCTGACCGTCCTGAAACGCACGCGGGTAATTGATCAATGAAGCTCTTATCGATGGAATAGCTTGGCTGCACAACTGCCGGGTTCCTTCCTTGACTCATTTCGCATTGGTTTCATGCACAGTCTTTGGAGATTTCGTGATGTGTGAAAATATCCGGCGGTGGGCCGTACGAGTAGCAGAGTTTACACAGGCGGCTGCATGTTTTGGGGTCGTCTACAAGGTTGCTTCAGACTTCGCCAGACGTGCCACCGAATGACCAAAGATATTCACAAGCTCCGAGGCAGGCTTCTATCTCGTTCTCGCTGAAACAGGAAGTGGTCCGGGCTTAGGTTCGGGGGCTCCCGACACAGAAAATGCCTCGCTGAATTGGGTGTACACCATCCCGGGCCGCGCCCACGGTCCAGGTGACGAGCCCAGGCTCCTAAGCCGATGGTTTGTCGATCTGTTGCCCTCCTCTGGACTACAGTTTCCTCTCACCCACACTCCCACGGCATGAAGTTTCTGCCAACAGGTGTCATATTCGCATTTAAATTCAAGATTTTCCTTTGTGGTTGGCTGTATGATCATCTCGTCTTCAGTTCAGATCGCGATATCATTCTCCCATCTTACTGCAAGTCTTCCTAAACCTCAGACTAGACAACTGTCACTCTGCACTTCACCATGTCACGATCTCCAGGCTCTGAATCGGAGGCTCGACAGCTTTTGGGGCTTGTTGACCTACTCCGTGAATCCGTGCTCACCGTTACGCAACAATGGGAGAAGGAACGTAATTCGTCTGTCACGGAGGATTCTGCACAGCAAACAGTGCCCAGTCCGGATTTGTTCGAGGCTCAAAGAAGAATCGAGGCCATCGCCGGCACACTCATAGCGCTTGTGGCAGAGCCTTCTCACAGGATCCAGCAAGTTATGACTCTGGCCGTCCAAGCCAGAGCACTAATTCTAGCCACTGAGATGAAAATTCCAGACAAGTTGACAGCCGCCGGAAAGCAAGGAATCCACGTCAGTATGCTGTCAGAGCGTACCGGGATTGAGTCTCGCAAACTTGGTAAGTTCAGCTCAAGCGGAACAGATAACTGGCAACGGCCTTGTGGAGGCCCTCTAACGAGTGGGATCCTTGTCTATTACAGCTCGCCTCATGCGAACCTTGTGTACCATTCACATCTTCAATGAGCCTGAAGAGAACCGCTTCACGAACAACCGCATTTCACAAGTCTTAGTGGACAATGAGCCGCTGAGGGCTCTGGTGCAGTTAGCGTACGTATCATATAGAAAGTATTTTGAAGGGCGTAGGCTGATTTTGCGAAAACTCACATAGGAGCATGCACTCATTCACATCTGAGTACTTAGGTAAATACCTTCTGGGTCCGACTGGATCCTCTTATGAAAAAGACGAGACAGCGTTCCAGATCGCGCTAGGCACGGACAAGACGCAGTTCGACTGGTTCGCCGAGAAAGTCACAGTTGAGGAGCTCGAACGTGGAGGTCGCGGTACTGGCTACCCGGGGTTCTTCTCCAGGCCTGAAGACGGCAACTGGGAGGGGCCAGACTCCAACGGGTTGATATCCCGCCCTGAACTGGCAAACTTCGGAAAAGCGATGATTGGTAGCGGATCGGTCAATAGTCCCGCTCATGTTTTGGACTATCCCTGGAGCAACCTCGGAAACGGTGCCACCGTCGTAGACGTGGGTGGCGGGGTTGGTACGCAACGCTCGCAACCTTCTAATGAACTAAACGTGTTTGATTGGCTAATGTCCATTCAGGAGGTTTCGCACTTCAAATGCTGAAAGCCCACCCTCACTTGCGGTTCATCGTGCAGGACCGTCCTGAAGTTATCAGTCAAGGAAAGAATGAAGTCTTTCCCATTCATGCGCCGTGGGCATTGAAAGATGACCAAGTCACCTTCATGGACCACGACTTTTTCCAGCCTAACCCTGTTGTTGGCGCAGACGTATATTGGCTTCGTCGCATCCTGTAAGTCCTCTGTCTCTCAGAGCCTGCAACAACAGCTAACGGTCGCAAGGCATGATTGGTCGGATGAGCCGTGCCTCAAAATTCTCAAAGCGCTCAAGGTCGCCATGAGACCCAATTCGAGGATCCTCCTCGCTGATTGCGTGCTGAATACTACTTGCGGATCTCCAGATGTGCCCTCGGCTCCGGATCTGTTGCCTGCCAACTATGGCTATTGGTGCCAATACAACCATGTGCTCGGAATGATTATGATGGCAGAGAATAATGGGATCGAGAGAACTGCATCCGAAATCAAAGATCTGGTCACCAGGGCTGGATTGAGGATCAACAAGATTTGGCCAGTCAGAAGTCTGGTGGGCATAGTTGAGGTAATGCTATAGTCCATGTAGCAATAGTTCAGTCTAGAAAAGTCTAGAAAAAGAATAAGTACGGTTTCACGCACCAGGCCTATGAGTATGTTACAAAACTTCAAAATGTGGCAATGGTCTAGCAACGGGAAATTCCCAGCCGTCTTAACAGCAGGCGTCTGGAATAGCTTGATAAGGTTCCCATTTCCAAGAACTCGCGGGGTCCACCCAGGCATGCTCCTGCCAGTCGGATGGATAGTTCGGCTAGGTTTCGGCTTGCAAGCATAACCATCCTTGTGGGATGTCCTACTCCAAACTTATGACCATCGAAGGTTATGGCCGAAAGCGGTATGCCGTCAGTACGCAAGGAATTGTCCAAAAGCGGTAAGCTGTGAGTACAACATTCAAATATTCCTATCGTTTCAATTCTTTACAGAAAGTAGGCTTCTTTGGAAGACTATTTGCTGTTTTTCGCTCATCCCAATGTGTCTCATTGTGAAGAACGTGCCCAAACTTAATTCCCGGCCATCTTCGAGCACTCGGATTAACAGTGCATTCGGAAATTTGCGAGTCAGAAGGCTACGGCGGGTAGCTCCGTAAGCTGGAAAAGCTGTGAAATTGAGGGTAAAGTCTATTACGCGACATGTACCAGCAAATCATAGCCGGCATTATGAGACGAACAATGCAGGCAACTCCCTTTTCCTTTAACGCCCGTTCAGGCAAAACCAAAAGTTCTTGCCTTATAGTCGCGACGATGCACTCATGTTCTTATCTCCTGCGGAATTCCAATTGATTGATTAGACCCGGTTCGTATTCATAAAGTTTCTGCAATCCTCGTTACATACGCTGAAACTCTGTCATCGTGCGTCTGTGCGAAGAGTCTAGTGCCGCTAACCGAGTCCTCGGTTTATGGCCAGATGGCAAGTTTATTGACGTTTACATTTGTGACTTGATCCTACTTGGATGCATCGTGTCCAGCATGGCGTCACCAATGAGCCTCGAAAACGATTTTCACGTTATCATAGTCGGTGCAGGACTCGCGGGGCTGTCGGCTGCTTTGTCAATCAAGCTTGCCAACACATCACATCGAGTAACTATTTTCGAATCTGCAAAGGAACTCAGAGAAGTTGGCGTTAGTTGGATCACACATCTTGCAGAGACATCAGACCGATGGCATCTAACTCATACACTCGCAGGCGGGCATCCAGCTTACTCCCAATGGCGTTCGTCTCCTTGAGAAGTGGGATGTAATGAAAGAACTGCCTACGGCATTGCCGGACACCATGAGTGTAAGACGGTACGACGGCTCGAGGCTGCTAGCACATGAGCCTCTCCTGCAGCAGCTCTTACAACGCCGCTGTGGCGCCTCGATTATTGATGTCCACCGAGCTGACCTGCAAAACGCCATGCTCGCCAAGTGTGTTGACGAACTGGGTGTGACTATAAAGCTTGGCACCTCAGTAAAGTCAGTCGAATTCAACGATGCCGCAGTGACTCTCGAAAACGGTTCAATAATCCACGGGGACGTTGTTCTTCTCGCAGACGGCCTGTGGTCCACGATTCGCAGCGAGTTCGCGGGGAAGGACCATCCGCCTATCGCGACGGGAGATTTGGCGTACCGGCTTCTCATCTCCGTTGATGAGCTCAGCGGTCCTGATAAGGACGAGCTACGAGAATTCATCAGCCGTCCTGCTTTGAATTTCTGGATTGGGCCGTCTTCCCACGTTGTAGGGTATTCCTTGCGTGAAGGCACCATGTTCAACTTGGTCTTTCTTCGACCGGACGACTTGCCTGATGGGGTGTCCAGGACTGGTGGGACTCAAGCCGAGATCAGCTCTGCACTCCCCTGGGACCCTTTGCTTCTGAAGTTTCTACGGGCGAGCAAAGAGGTGACCAAGTGGAAGCTAATGTGGGCCAAGCCTCTGTCCCAGTTGGCTAATGATAGCGGGACTTTCTTCATGGCAGGCGATTGTTGCCATCCAATGCTACCATACCTAGCGCAAGGGGCAAACTCGAGTCTAGAGGACGGCGCCGTTTTAGGACACCTACTTGGCAAGGTGTCACAAGCAAACAAGACCAAGCTTCTTCCTGTAGTTGCGAAGGTGTATCAGCGTTTGCGAAACGACAGAACCCGTTGGATCCAGGAGGAGGCATTCCGCCAACGGGATGAACTCCATCTGTCCGATGGCGAGGAACAGAGGGAGAGGGACAGATACATGGTCGGACAGCTGGGAGCTGAAATACGCGGGCCGTTTCCAATTAGGTTCTTTTGCCCTGAAGCCCAGCGCTGGTTGTTTGCGTACGACGCATACGAGCAAGCTGAGAGGGGTTGGGATAATGAATCCAGCACCTTATGTTAACTTATGATTTGCATTGATGTCGTAATTCTCGTTAATTCGTACGTTCATTCATAATGTGCTGTTTCTTTTGGAATTCAAGCTAGGCCCCTGTCTTGAAATTACCCCGGCACATTGGATTGAATCTATGCCAATGTGGCCATAGGCGGCTCTAGGCAGGCTTCCGAGACCCGAAAGTGCCAATGAAATCAGCCTCCAAGAGTCTAGGCATTGCGCATGCCTGTGGGAACAGACGTCAGGAGAAAGATTCCCCGTGCCAAGAACCGCCAAGGTCGGGTAGAAGGAAGGAATAAGACTCCATCAATCAACTCGTCGAGGACTCTGCTCCAAGATACCATGGCCCACATAGCGTCCTGGGCAACCAAAGCCCTGGTCACCAAGTAGGAAAGTGTACCGGTGTGGGCTCGTTGTGATACACGAGATTGCTGGAGTCGCAGGTGTGTATAAATAGACTCTATGTTGCTCAATATTTCACACTTGGCCCAACGGCAGCAAGTTATCATCAAGATGAAGTACTTTTCTGTGGCTCTTTTGGTCATCCTGAGCAACGTCCTCTATACGTCAGGGTTGAATATACCTCGTACAGCTGAAGAGATTCGCCTTAAGCATCCTCTGCCCAAGAGGACTATCCCATGCCGCGCATCTTTCACGCCGAAATCATCAGTGAACGATACTGACGATGTCTCTGATCACTTTTTAGACGCTGTTATGCGTGCGAATAATGGAGGGGCTGTGTATCTTCCTGCAGGTCAGACATTTGTGATCGGCAAACCACTTGACTTGACATTTCTTCATGATATCCACATCCGCCTTGAGGGAACCATTAAGTTTACCGACGACGTTGAATTTTGGCAAGCCAACGCTCATCAGCATCCCTTTCAAAGATCACTAATGTTCTGGAAATGGGGCGGTAAAGACGTATGGATCCATGGCGAGGGTGTCATTGACGGCCAAGGGCAAAGGTGGTGGAATGAATTCTCTGGACAGGAGTGAGCAACTGGAATCTTGTGCAAAACATGGGACTAACTCTTTGGACCAGAATCTTGGACCCAGACAATGAGTATCTGAGACCCATTCTCTTTTATGCGGAGGGTATTGAGAATTTGACCGTTGAGGGGATTCTGATGAAAGATTCCCCAGTTTGGCATAATTTCATTGTTAACTGTAAATCCACCTTCCTATCCAAGATGCAGCCGCAGACACTGATACTTCCTCAGCCAAATACATCACATACCGCGATGTCATCATTGAGGCAAAGTCGAACAATTCCACAGTTGAACCAAAGAATGGCGATTTTTTCAACTCTCTCAACGTTGAGCATATTCGTATCGAGCGCGTTTGGGTTGACTCAGACGACGATTGCTTCTCGCCGAAGAGCAATAATACAGACATCCATGTCAATACGATGTACTGTAATAACTCTCATGGGCAGTCACTGGGAAGCCTTGGACAGTATGAGGGAGAGTATGTTTTGGTGAAGGACGTTGTGATTGAGAACGTCAGGATGCTGAACGGAAACAATGGTGCCCGCATCAAGGTCTGGGCTGGGGAAAACGTCGCGACTGGGTTTGTGGAGAATGTGACATTTCGAAACTTTTGGTCTGAGAATGACGACTGGCCTATCTTGTTGGACAGTTGTTACTTCAACGTTGACTCGGAAACTTGTAACCGCTTTCCAAGCAAGATGAAGGTCAGTAATGTGCTCTTCGAAAACTTCCGGGGTATCTCAAGTGGGAGCAAGGGGAGGGCTGTTGCAAGGGTGAGTTGCTCAACGAATGAAGAGGGGCGGTGCAGGGATATGAAGTTCAAGGGATTTGACGTGCAGAGCCCTTGTGGCGGGGAGGCGGTGGTAATCTGCGATGGAGTCGACGGCGGCCTGGGCATTCCGTGTGTCCCTTTTGAAAGTGAAGAGGCGCAATCGGCGCTGAAAGAGGTATGCAACCGTGGAAAGGCCACCATTGACCCTCCTTGGGATGTACGAGACTACGGACAGAGGGGTATCATGTAGAATCCCAAGATATAACCTTTGAGTTTTCCTCATCTATGGATATGCATAGTGGCATCATTCACAATTTGTGTCTCGGCCATCACCTGCCCTAGTTGTCTTTATTATGGAGCAGGAAACCTCTTATTTCGGCTAGACTTCAACATGTGTGATATTTTCGCGGTTGGCGTCTGCCTCACTGCTTTCTTATTGTGTCCCCGTCTTTATTCGCTACGATAGCAACCCTTTTTCTCGAAGTTATCAAAATAGGGTGACCCTTTTTTAAACTCCAGGTATCATGTCGACATGTTTTGGCTCCACAAGCAGCCAGGATCGCCGCTACTCCCAATGGAGTTTAGCCAAGGATGATGACGCACACGAACCAACCATCCATAGCCGCATCATGATTACTTTAAAGAGCGGTCGGCTATCGTCTTACCCGATCGCGCCAGATTGAGCTTTGTGGAATAGCCCACCTGCCAGCACGATCGCAAGCACAATGACCTTAATCCAAGAATTCTGGTCTTGGATCACCCCTGCTCAAGGTCCGATTTCTGCATCCCCGGAATTGGGACATGCGGCGCCGACTACGTTGCAAGTGCCGTTCCCTCGCTCCGACTTCAAGCCCACCGTAATTGCCTTCCTCCGGCATTGCGGCTGTCCATGTGCGTTCACTACCCCTGCTGCATGGCTACTCTCAATGCTAATAACACAAGTCGCCGAAAAGACGTTCCTTCAACTTCGCGACGCAGCTGGCAGAAACCCCGACGTCAAATTCATCGCTGTGTCCCATTCCTCGGAGCTACATACGTCGAAATGGCTTGCGGAAGTCGGAGGAGTTGGAGATACCAGTCCGGTCGACGTCGTCGTTGACGAAGACCGCACTGTGTACGCCAAGTGGGGCCTTGGCATATCCTCTTTCCTACACGTCCTGAGCCCGGGAGAATTGAGTGAAGTCTTCAGTCTGGCATGGAACGAGGGTATCAAAAATAGACCAACAGAGAGCGGAAATCGCTGGCAAACCTCTGGAGCTTGGGCTGTCAATGAGGGTGGAATTATTGTTTGGGGGCATGCGGCTAAAGGAGCTTCTGAAATTCCGGACTTCGAGAAAGCTGTGACGCAAGTGAAGACAGAGAATGGTGAATAACCCGTCATTCTCGACACTCGTGTTCTCTGTCTGCATGCATGAAAGCAATGACGGAATGAGACAAACAAATAGCGATTATTCGCCTCTTGGCTCGTTCAAGCGTCGCATCTCTACTTGGAAACAATTTTCTGCGGTTGTGCTTCGCCTTCAGCTCATTGACAAGAGTTCGTTCTACTCTGAATTGTATGCTTGCGTGGAATAGATAAACATCAGAGCGTCTTTTACTCGATTCCGAGGCACCACGGACGTAAAACACACACACACAGACATGAATTCAACCGTAAGAGGCCCATGTTGAAGCCTCGGAAGATGCCTAATTGTCACACCACGTAAATGCCAACCTTGAACGTAGTGGGGCGTGGTCCCTGCCGTGACTTAGCAGTCTGCTTTTGCAATCTCTGAGTACCTTCGTTCGATTTGTTGCCTGCTGCAGTGCCATTTGCTTGCCGTCACTTGGAGATCGTTGGTTACGAACAGCACTGCGTCCTTTACCTCTTGAACTAGACGTCACTCCTTGTTTGTAGACATTCGATGCGAATATTGCCAAGCCACAGGCACACATAGCTGTGTGCGACAGCGATGAGGAGTCATGCAGCAGATCCGTCATCAAAGAGTACGAACAGTGAGAAGTTCTTTCGATAATCATTATTGGCATCCCCTGAACGCTGCAGCATGGCGTCTGGGATCTCCGCAGAGAGCCTCCCGGCCCATCCCCGATTGGTTCTTCGTGCCAAACGGTCAGGGATCCATTACCAACATTGGTCCACAGCTCCTCGTAAACCCGTCCAATCGTCGCGGCAGTCTTTTTTTGCCACCCAAAAGCTCATTTCCGAACTCACAGTGTTTGGAAACCACGTGATGGTTCATTGGTGCGGGGGCGCGCACATGGATCTACGCAATACTCCGTATCGCCGTTAATTGAGCTCTCGAGCCTGGTACATTTGTAGGTTGACTGTTGGTTTTGCCATTCCAAAATTGTAGACACCGCAACGCGTGTGTAAGTCCACGGCCAACGAGCCGTGCTTCGTTGATTTCATGGGCATTGTTTTATTGGCGCCGACCCTGGTCTAGGAACTTGTTCTGGAGATGGCTGCTGTTGGCGGTGGTGGGGGTCCGACTGTCCCGGTCAGTTGAACCCCCTGCACCCTTAGGCGGCACAGTCAATGTCCGGGAGATCGAGCAAACATTGTTTTCGGCCTGAAATTGACACTTAAGATGGTTTGGGCAGTTCTATTAGTCACCGGAATTCCTGCCCAAAACCCACCATTGCCACTGCCTGCCTTCTTCTACAATCCTGGCCGCATCGCACGAACTTCTGATCCTAGGAAAATCGTCAAGATGGCGCAATTCAACCAACAATCTCCAGAGCAAGCCCACGCTAAGGCGAGCCGCAAATCTGCCTCTTCTTCGTCACGCCCTCCTATGGTCGTACGCATCCCACACGAGGTGACACCTGAGATCGTCCGCCCGAGGCTACTTGTACTAGAGCCACCATACGAAGGACCCAATGTGCATGAAGTAGGGGTCAAAGGTTCGTGAATACTTTTTCCAGTGGTTACGTCGAGTATCTGATTCAATCTCGCAGCTGTAGGGAGGTTCATGCCGGTCTCCCACTCTCTCAATTGCACCAAAAAGTCCTCTGAAGGAAATGGCCAACGAGGTCCAGATTTGTGGCCATTATGGTCATGGGTTAGCTGACAGCTTTATCATAATTGGTGCTTGGGGATCGATGCGGCTTGAATTCCTATTCTTCTTCTCGCGCTTGCATTAGTTATTTCATATCCTCAGAATGAAGGACCAAGTTTGGCGGTTGGGGTTCGCAGTCGAACGGAGATCTTACGTGGTTTGTTAAGTTGGCACTATAAATGTTTGATTCGCTTTATGGATTTCTAGAGCAACTCAGGGAAAACGGGAGACTCGTGAATGAAGAACTACATCATTCAGTTTTACTCTAATCTGGAAGTTGTGCAGCACCATGTCGGGCGACGGCTTGACATCAAGTCATCTACTACTGCTTCTTTGGGGGCAGCACCGTCGGAACCGGGGGACGAGTAGTAGTTCTTGGTAATTCCGGAACAGCAGGTGTCGGGATACAAGCACAAGCGCTGCTGACCCGTGCAACAACATGCTTATCCTCTCCGCCGCATGCCTCGGCAGCATACCCAGGCACAAGGATGTCGTCGGTGTTGAGGCGCTGGGTGTAATTGCCACAGAACTCTCCAGACTCCTTTAGGCGATCAGGAATGTGTGAGGCCCGCAACGCCCGAAGGCAATTATCGGCGTTGCAGACAGGTGCTTTTGGGCATTCCTTGGATGTCATCTTGACCACGAAGCTGCCGCGCTCGATTGTGTGTACGAAAATGAAGCCGGACTTGAAGTTGGCAAACGAGGACCACGATCCGAGGAATGCAACTGTGCCACCACCTTCATTCTCATCATCTTCGGGATAAATGTCGAAAAAGCCAGCCTCGCAGATGCTGCTACCCGTTGGGTCCTTAGTAACACTGCTGACGTCAAGCACGTTTAACCCATTCCCGTAGTTTGACTGATACAAATAACCATTCACCATGTACTGGTTGTGGTCAATAGACCTAGTCTTCCCAGCGTAGTGCCCTACATAGACTGGAGCTTCCAAGTTGCGGATGTCCATAATGTGGGTTGTGGGAAGACCTTGCGTCATTGGGCCGACCTTGGCATCCCTCTCGTCGAATTCGTCGTCAATGAACAAGTACTCTTGCCAAGTTTCGTTATTGACGACACCTTGATGTACGTATTGCGCACCAGGGTAGTCCGTAATTGAGATGATGTTTGTGGTGTTACCGTTCTTATCAGTGACGTCGTAGATGGTAAGAGTATCCTCGTTGTAGCCATAGCAGATGTCTCTTCCATAGTACCGATGGTCTGGGCCACGATATACTAGACACTCAGCATCATGCACATAACCATCCCCCGCAGCGCAGCCAGGGCTTGTTACGTTGGTTGGGTCGCTGATGTCGAGAAAAATCAGACCGCCCCGACAGGGCAGATCGCCTCGCACCCGAATGGTTTCGTTTCCGCCCACAGAGCCACAAGCAATGGCATAGTTGAGTTCGTGATTGACGACGATGTTGTGAGTACGCCCCATGGGGAGCTCGTCCCAGTGCCCAGTAAGCTCTTCCTGAGTGAAGTTCTTCGGGTTTGCGGGATCTAGATCAAGGACCTTCTTCATGTCGAAGAACTGCACTCCATGGTGAATGGCCTCGGACCCAATCACGGCAATATCACCAACGATACGTATTTCGCGCCATTGCGAGCCGATTCGATCGTATTGTGGGAGACGGCCGAGATAAAGCAGCTTTCCCTCCTCTGAGATCTCTGCAAAGGCGGTGCCGTCGTATTGGCCAATGGCGACGAATTCTCTACCATCTGCTGAAGTCCAGCCCCATGAAGACGAGCCACGTCCACCCCAGCTGCCAAGCGCTTCATGGGAGAGAAAATGATAAAGGTCGATCTTCATTAATTAGCAATGAGAAGTCTTCCACATGCGTGCGTGCAATAGGCTTACGTTGTTACACCTGAAGGTATTGTGAAAATCTCCAGGGACCGCCTCAGCAAACCCGTTCACACACGGGGTATATCCGAGCTCAGGATACTGAGAACTATCCATATCGCCAGCGGCGATCTCAGCCTCCCATTGAGCCTTTGGGTCTGTCAGCTAAAGCACTCTGATCGGGCATTGATCGCACACACCATCTTGATTCCCATGATGCGGCGATGCACTTCGCCAGAGTCATACTCTGCTTTCGTACCTGCCCCAGCCGCATTGGTTAATCTCAACAGAGACCAGCCGAGGACGGCTGCGGCATGAATGTGCACCATTTCAACGAACCGAAGAACTGACAATAGCGAGAGCCACCGAGAGATGAGCTGCTTGTACGAGCCAATGAGGATCAAATCACCTGGGTACCACGTTTCGATGAAGCGGCACCGCCGGCCTTTAAGTATTGGGAGTCTACATCTCACGCTTCGGCCATTACGGGTTAGGTACCAAGCATCAACAAGATCTGTAAGTTAACTATTGCCAATCAAAGACAGTGTGCGGAGAGCTCAGAACAAGACCTTATTTTCATTCTCACATGAGCCAAAATCCGACTGGAGAGAATCACGCAAGATTTTGATGCCACCTCGGGGCTTGGCTAATGGAACATAGCTGCTAAAAGAAGCTAAGTTGATCTTGGACGACTATCACGCTGGCCTTGGCAGCCTTGGCATAGTCGTTTGGACGAGTTATCTGCTGGGACTACTGCGAGGCTTGCGAGCTCCGCCTCAGAATCCCCGCATTGAACACGCACACATAGGTTTTTTGTAGCTTGGCTTTACAATTGCGGTAGGTGGTTACGGCCTTGGCTATTCAACTAGGCACTTGGCCGTTGATAAGAGGAAAAGAAACACTGCTCTTCGCTGCGGTGATAACTGAAAGATGGCTTGCCGCATTGCCAACTCGTCAGCTCGCAGCCTCAACCCAGAAACCATTTTACAGCAATGAAAGTCGGTTCGAAATTTAGTGCTCGCTTTGATTCCGCCGCTTGCGGCCAATCTCTGGTCTCGATTCAATCAAAACACAAAAGGGCACTAGCTTGCAAGTGAAGTTCGATTCCTCTGCCTCACCATTTGTCGCCCTGGTTTACCCAATCATCAATCCAGGTCCCTGCTTCTTATTTCTACCACCATCATGCTCGACGCCTGCCAGGAATTCTGCTTCGAAAACTTCGCCGGCAGCACATTCATATTATTTGTTAGGCTTGTGTCTAGGCGCATATCGCTGTGTCTGTTCATGCGATGCCAACACTTGTTGAGAAGCGCTGGATGATTTTGCTTGACGCAGTCCTCCTTGACATCGGAGAAACTGGGGTTGCCAACCCAGTCAACTGTCATCGTTACGTGTCGTGTCTTCTTGCCGTGGCGCCGAGCGAGCCAGTAATTCTTGATGGTTTGAATGTGCCAAAAGTCTGCCATCTCTCTCAGTACCTCCGCGCGATCCACATGAGCAACGCAGTATACGACCCAGGCTATAGGTGCGTCATCCTGAAGTACATATTCCGGGGCCTATCTCCACTCAGCCTCAGGTTCTACCGCGTCCTAACACCCTAAGAAGTCGAGCCTAGTGAGTCGGTTAGGTCAAGACGATGACCCATGATCTGACAGAATTCGAGTTTGCCATTCGTTAGCGGATCGGCTTCAGCAAGCAAAAATCCTTAAAAAAGGGCCTGACCGGGGTTCGAACCCGGGGCCTCTCGCAGTTGTTATTAGACAATAACCCAAAGCGAGAATCGTACCACTAGACCATCAGGCCGAACATCCTTATCGCCAAGCGGCTTTACTGCGCACCAAGAGGCCGCAGGTGGTCCTAGCGTTAGGTTCAACACTGGAATTTACAGATCTCTGATGACAAAACATCGCAGGATTCGCTAGTGCTTACCGGATCATAGATGGCTTCCATAAGCATATCGACTTTCTTAACCCCGCTTCTCAGACCAGAATTCCTGACCCAGCCTGGTTTCTATCTTCTGACCTCATCCCAAAGACAAAAACCCTTAGAGCCAGCATCGCCTAACATGAAGCTTGTTATCGCTGGAGCAAACGGATTTGTGGGAACAGAGCTCGTCCGCCAGAGCTTGCGGCTACCTAGCATCACATCTATAATAGCTCTTTCTAGACGCCCCGTGGATATTAGAAACGGGGCTTCATCTGCTGCCGAGATATCAAAGCTGACGACTGTTGTGGTTGGATCTTATGACACTTACTCTGACGACGAGAAGGCAGTCTTCGCGAATGCCGATGCTTGCATTTGGTGAGTTCTATCATGTCGCGAATCATTCTTCTAGCCCGGCTCTATCTTCCCTGTCCCCATTTGTAAAAATGAATACAACGTCACGGTATTGCACAGAAAGCACTGATGATGTATTGCATCTATCGGATAGGACAGTAGCAATCACGCCGTCAAGGTCCGATGCCTATGAGTGGGACGAGGTTCAACGCGTTTGTCTCCGCTCACCTCTTGTGGCTCTAAAGACCATGATTGATGCGCGATCTGAGGCAGCATTCGGCCCCAATTCGAAGCCTATTCGATTTGTGTACATGAGCGGCATAGCCTCGGAGCGTGACCAAACCAAGACTCCCAGTTTCAAGCCTAAATATTCCTTGTTACGAGTAAGCTTGATCTGGTTTTGCCCTCCTCTTCTCTCCCGCTTTTCCGTTGAGGGTCGAAAGATCATTTGCTAACCAGGTTCGAATTGACAGGGTGAAGCTGAAAGTGCTATTCTCGCACTCGCGGAAGAACACAGACCAAAAGTCGAGGTGTGCATTGCAAAACCTGGTTGGATTACTGCACCGAATGATTATATGAAGATGGCTATGGGGTTTGCATTAAAATGGGTTGCATCCTTGCCAAGCATCTGTGTCCAAGAGATATCCGCTGCGATGCTTCACCAAGTTGTCAATGGATTTGAAAAGGATACTCTGCTCAACGACGACTTGGCGGGGATAGGTAGAGCCAACATGTAATGATCCGGACTCAGGGATAGCATTCCTACTTCAAAGAACAAACTGCTTTGCAGTGACGCCGGAGACATTGTAGTCACCAGTAAAGAAATCAATGGTGTTCTGATACAAGAAGACTTCATGCTCCCATTACATATAATCAAGTATGTGGTTAATTTACATCAATCAAAGAAACTTGACTGTTTCTGCCCTCTCGTTTGCATAGGGCACGCTCGGTTTCTTCCATTCGGGAGTTGTGTCTTGCTCGCCCTTGAACTTGACCACAGGCTTCAGAATGCTCAACCTTTTCTTGTCGAAAGCGCTGTCATGAAAGCTTTGGAACCAGTCACTCTCGGGCTGCAGGTAATCCCCAAGAACTCTTTGCCATCCATTCCACACGGTGACAAGGAGATCTAGCACGTGGTGTGATCCTCTCATTTCACCCCACTGGAAGCGTTGCTTGCATTCTTCCACGGTGGCCTCGGGATAAAGCCCAACCTCTTCGGTCAGGGCGTAAGCGTTGACACCAGTCAGACTGGCATGCGAATAGTAACTTCCCCCCTCAACTGCCCGTCTCTTCAGGCCCAACATGGCACCAACAGCTCCGAGGACACCGGTTGACATATCGGAAATGGGCAAGCTGGGAAGAACTGCCTCGTTGTTGGACAGATTTAGTGACTTTCCTGTCACGTAAGCAGAACCGGCGGCAGCATCAGCAATCTGCTGCCAACCGGGCCTTTCAGCATAGTAGCCGTCAGGGCCGAAACAGTTCTCGCTGACGTATACGATGCCACGGCCGCGCTCACCAGCCATCTTGAGCAGATCGTTGAGGCCAAGACCAAACTTCGGCATCTTGTTGATGCGGAAACCCTGAATGAAAACATCGCAGTCCGAGACAAGAGACTTGAGAATGGCGGCGTCTTCATCCTTGCGTAGGTCGATGGCGATTGTTCGTTTTCCAGCGTTCAAGGTCAACTGCATGATGTTGATGTCTGGTAAGTGTGGAGGATTCACACGAATCACGTCGGCTCCGTACGCAGCCAAAATTGTTCCGATCTGCGGGCCGGCAATGACACGAGTCATCTCTACAACTTTGACACCAGCTAGAGGACGCTTGTCGTTGGGGTCCAGAGGCGGGAAGGCTACCGGAGGTGTTGGGATTGCCTGCTCTTGCTTCTGAACGTTTACCAAGGGATGTATCGACAGCGAACGTCCCATCTCCGATTCACGCCATTGCTTGGGCGTGAAGCAAATGCTGCCACAGAATCCGTTCAAAAGATTTGTCATCTCCATCTTCTCTGGGCTGAGCTTCGATGTGTGTTGGGCAATGAGCCGGGCGGCCTCCTCCGGCGTCTTGGCGGGTGTGGAGGGGTCTACACCAATAGATCGTAGGACCGGCTCAGCATTCATGCTCCCATGAAGCGAATACCAAACCTCGGGGTCGCTTGTAGGGTACAGACCGGTGGCGCGGTATTTGAGAGGAGTGTCGGTCCATCCTCGCTCCCAGTCAGGAAGCAACTCCTTCAACTTGCCCTGTTTAACCAGGCTCACAACATCAACGCCATCCAAGAAAGCAGTCGCAATGCAACCAAACCAAATGGCAGCGTGCGTGGTGTTGACTGTAATCTGACGCTCGTCATTCTTAGCGCCGCGGAGAGTAAGAATTTCGTCGGCCAAGACGCCAGTCATAGCATGCAATGCTGCAGCTACCGAAGTCGCCTTGATAGGTCCGGGGATGACAGGGTACGACTCCCCAGTAAATTGAACTTTGGAGAGAATCCTTTCATCTTGTGTGAAGCCGGGAGTCTGGCTGGCGATAAGACGAAAGATGCGTTCGGTGTCTTCTGGCACAGAGGTGAATGTTTTATCTGTGAAGGTACCCGGGCCGTAGATGTCGGGGATCTTTTCGACAGTCATGATTTATGATGTGTATTCGGAATGGTTTCGAGAAGGAAAGAAAAGGATGCGATAGAGCAGAGTAGGGCTTGCAAGTTGCAATGGCTAAGAGTCCTGGGATATTAGGAAGCTAAAGACCAGAGGGAGTTATTCGATTTATACTCAAAGACGTGTGAGGGCGGGTCATCCGTGGGAATATGGTTGACAATGGCGGAAACGGAGTAAAGACGAAGATATCTCGGTGACCGGTGCGGATTGATTGGAACAGCCGCTGTCGGAAGACCCTTGCGTCCATCAGGGCTGCGAACGCCGTGAGGACCGATGATGTGGGGCAGTGCATCCCGGAGCATGAAGTTAACCAGGTCTGAGTCTCGTGCAAGGCAAGGCGTACGCAAGTCGGAGGTTTCTGGTCGACGCGAGTGCCGGCGGTCGAGACACCAGACTAAGGCATGAGAAGAACAGGAATGACGTTGCCGCAAAGCAACGAGACTGTCACGGGCCAAGAGAAGTTTTCTAGAAACTCCACGGACAGGGAGCTGGAATCGCCAAGATTGGTGATCCGGAGATGGCGCACGAGTCGCAGGCCCGCCGCCCTAATTCCGCGGGCGGAATTCTGCCACGCTCCCCACCAAACTGCAGGCCCGTTGCCTACCTTTAGCGCGGGGACATCGGCGTTGTGGGTCGCGAAGGCATGCCGAGCTTCCACGCTCTCGCGACCGGGATCGGCCCGGACTACGTCGTTACTTTCGGGGCTTCCGTCCGTGTAGCTATCTGAAATATCCAAGTAACCTTCACTCCCTCGTTAAATTCACTGACTATCCCATCTTGTTCTCAAAGTTTCATCCGATTTCTGCCACTTTTTCCCAATTCATAAATACCTCCTTTCTGTGCCCTGCTGCCTGCGTCCCGGTCGTGCCATTAGCACTACCACCACGGTACTCGAATCACCAGCACACCTCCCGTATTACTGCCCAGTTGCAAAGTCCTCAATCACCCAATTACATCCTTTGCTACCACGCCAGCATTTTCTTCATCATGCCTGACATTCACAACGTTGCCATCATCGGCTGTGGGTCGATTGGTGCGTCTTGGGCGGCACTGTTCCTGGCCCAAGGACTCTCCGTTGTCGCCTTCGACATCAATCCAGCCGCCGAGACTTTCCTCCGCAATCTGGTTACCGACGCACTGCCAGTTCTCTCGTCATTGGGGTTGACGAAGGAATCGGATGTCAAAGCGACTGATATCACATTTACAACCGACATGCGCGAAGCCCTCAAGGATGCCGACTTCGTACAAGAAAATGGGCCAGAAAAGCTTGATTTCAAGCGAAAGCTATTCATGGAAATGGCCGAAATCATCCGACCCGATACTATCATCGCAACGAGTAGTAGCGGTCTGACATGCTCGAGTATTCAAGAGGGCATGGGTCCCTCCGGGAGGCCGGAGCGCTGCGTGGTGGGCCACCCTTTCAACCCCCCGCATCTCATTCCCCTTGTCGAAGTTGTGGGTGGGGACAAAACTTCCGCATCGACTGTGCAAAAGACGATGGATTTCTACGAGCGCATGGGGAAGAAGCCGGTGCATGTCAAGAAAGAGGTTGTGGGCCACGTTGCCAACCGACTACAAGCCGCGTTAGTAAGAGAGGTCATGTATCTTCTCCAGGAGGACATTGTCAATGTAGAAGACATCGACAAAGCTATGAGCTTTGGGCCAGGCCTTCGGTGGGGTGTCATGGGTCCCAGCATGTTGCTTCACTTGGGGGGCGGCGAAGGCGGGATCAAGCATATGGCGGACCATCTCTTAGGTCCCCTTATGACTTGGTATGCGCCCAAAGACCCTGAAGTGACAGATGAGTTGAAGCAAAAGTGGGTGGAAGGAACAATGAACGAAGTTGCTGGGAGGGAGTATCGGCAGTTGGCTAAGCAGCGTGACGAGGAACTCGTCAGATTGCTAAACATTCGGAAAGAGTGGGATGATTATGCGTCAACCGACAAGCAGTCATAGGCATGTGAGAATGTGTATTAGTGTTAGACTATAATTGATATATCATCTTTATTAAGAGACTTTTTCACGATCTCCTCAGTATTCTCGTCTTCACCTTTCTCTTTTCACTCACCTCTCTTCACAACTAGACACTAGTGGTTGAATGGCACTGAAGGATTTGGAAAACCAAACCGCACCGAAACGCGAGGGGTTCATGGGCATGGCACAACTGGGCAATGACGTCCCACATGAAGGCCTTGACCAGGGACATCCATGTATATAAGCGGGACCACGCGGAATTTGGCCGCGCAATCAGGAAGACATCCGCCGCATTCTGTGACAGTGGGTATGTCGTGAAGACCGAGGTGCGAAATCCGAGTAACGGACGGAACCATAAGTCGCCGTTAGCGGGCTACCTGGTGAATCATTCGCAACTGGCAAATTGAAAACTTTTTTCTACAAGACGGAACCCGAACCGTAGAACTGCTCTCGAATGAATCATCCGTCTTGAAAGACACCGGCCGCGCAACTTAAAAGTGGTCTTTATAAAGGAACATTTCGCGGGGAACGGCTTCTTGTTTTGGTTCTTATCTTTGCCTGGAGGTTTCACTCATTACGACTATCATTACGACTATCATTACGGCTGTTTCATTACGGCTGTCAACTCGATTCGTTTAACACTGCCTATTTCAAACATTTTGTAACAATGGGCTCACAACCGCAACAACGTCTTTACATCCTTGACACGGATTTGTCGCATCCTCATCAAAACACGCGGGCCGGACGCATATTATCTTGTCTTCCAGATGGGAGTGACCTTCGAACGATCATTGATAATATTGATACTCTACCGGATGGCATTGCCATAGACCATGCAAACGGCCACATGTACTGGACAAACATGGGATCAAGCTTCAAATCCAACAGTGGTTCTATCGAAAGGGCCAACTTGGATGGATCTGACAGGAGAGTTGTTGTTCCTGTGGGAACTTCAGGTGTCTTCACACCGAAACAAATCACCATCGCGAAGAGAAGCCAGAAGCTGTACTGGTGCGACAGAGAAGGCATGAAAGTCATGCGAGCAAATCTCGATGGTTCTGAGGTTGAGATTCTTATTTCGACAGGGAATACCGAGGCAGATATGCTAGATCAATCAAGGTGGTGCGTCGGCATTGCCGTGGATGAGCAGCGAGGCCTCTTCTACTGGACTCAAAAAGGTCCATCAAAGGGCAACCAGGGTCGTATTCTTCGAGCGCCGATCGAGCCAGCTTCGGGCGCCAGCGATTTGGTCCGAGACATTGAAATGGTCTTTGAGAAGCTGCCGGAGCCGATTGATCTTGAACTCGACGAAGAGATCAGTATGCTGTACTGGACAGATCGCGGAGATCCCCCCACTGGCAATTCTCTCAACCGAGCAAATGTGGAACTGGGAGGAAAGATTGAGATTTTAGCGATTCGCTTGCATGAGACGATCGGTTTGGCTTTGGATAAGAACGCGAGCGTGGTGTATGTGACCGACCTGTCTGGTGGTATATATGCCATCGATATCAACAAAAAGGAAAAGGCGGTTTTATTTTCAGAATTGGGCGATACCACTGGAATTGCTATAGCATAACTTCAATACTATCTTAAAGTTAAACCACGATTTTGGGGTGTTAATAGTGGCATATTTGATACAAGCTTTCGAAGAGCGAGTAGGTCCACGTGACCTCCAAACACGTATATTTCGCCAGACCGCCTTATTATCCACACTTCATTGTTGCTTTTTCTTTGATCACATGATCCGTTCCAACCCCCACACGCGCGACGTCAAGAGAATCTCGCAATCTCGCCCATCCGTGTTTAGTTCACCCCGCAACACTTCTACCAGCCCTGCTTAAAGCCGCAAGGCCAATTGATAGCTTCTCATCTTCCTACGTCAACCACTGTCGAAATTCACCGCATCATCGCCATCCAGCAGCATTGACAACGAACGCCGAAGATAGTCGCTGCTGGTCTTCGATCAACCTATCATCAGTACAAGCAAGACACAGATGTGGTGGCATCATGGTTGGCATCCTCAGCAATTCAGTCCGGCTAATCTGGTCCTCTCAATGGTTCGGCAAACAGCCCTGCCACCAAGAAACTGAAAGGCAGGGCTCGAATGGAGGCTAAAAAGAAGTTGGCAAAGGCCGCTGCTGCCTCGGCTAGCTCAAAGCGAAAACACGTCATTGCCATCAAAGACTTCGTTCCGCTAGCCGAGCATGTGGCCGACAAGGTCGCTTCTGCGGCTCTCGCAGTCCCGGAATTCTTCTCAGCGGCACTAAACCGTGTTATCGAATCCCGTCGACGGTTTTCTGCTATTCTGCAAAGATTTCGATCGTTCCAAGACGTTGCCGGGGATTCCCAGCACGCTTATTTTATTTCGGTCCTCGAGAAAGTACGAGAGACTTTCAAGTCCCACATTGGTTCGTTCGACACGTCGGGCTTGAGGAGCGCTCTACCTACGGATGATGTCAAAAACGATGACAAGCACAACGCTAGGCTTCGGACAGGCAACATGTTTGAATCTCTGAGTGTTTACGAACCCTCTGATGAGTTCTTATCTGCTCCAGACGCAGTGTTACCCAGTCTCGACGATGTTCAGTACGCGGCTGAGGAAGAAGACATACAGACGGAATCTCTTTTCATTTTGTCGACGCTTCTGGCGGATTTCTTCAAACTTCGTGAGGAAGTATTCGGCCTTTGGCAACAATATCAGGCTGGATCTAGAGATCTTGCTGCCGTTGCGGTAGCTACAAACACTGCCATCAAGCTTGCTCATAGCATGGAAGATGAGGTTTCCACGCAGCTGAAGAGGCTTGGTGGGGTGGAAGAGCTTATCCCGATGGTATTTGGGGGCGCATGTGCAGCTCGGGGGCTGCATCCTGAGGATAAACGTCAAGCTACCGATGACTACAACTACAGGTGCTACGCTGAGGCTAATATGTTCTTCTATAACACTTTATGCCTCCTGAACGCCTACAAGGGACAGGGTCTCTCTGACACGTGTCCTTCCTACAATGGAAAGTTTGGCTGGTACAGAGACGATCGCAAGGCTGAAGACGACCGGGAGCGCTGGCAAGAGGATAAAGCGGCTCTGTTGGAGCTCTTTGCGGACATGCATGTCATCGTCACGACGCTCAAGGGCATTCAAGTTCAAGACGAGTTCGTCAAAGGTTTCAAGCAAATGATGCAGACGAAGAAAATCCCCGATGTCTGGCTTGCATTTGGCGCACAGATCTACCTAGACATCCTCAAATCCCTTGGTTCTGAAGTCCGTAGGGGCGAGGAAGATTTGAAGAGGATCACGAATTCGATTGGAGATGTCGTCAGAGAGGCACCAGAGCTTAAGAGGAGTCGCCACTTCAAGGAGGCAATTGATGATCTCCTGATGTCGGTGGACCAGTGGGGCTCAGATAAAGATATCTTCAACATCATACGGCAAGCACCAACCAGGCCATCCAACTTCTTGAGTCACAATCCGATGTTCTGCGGTCTACACGTTCACGACATAAGAACAGCATTTCACCGGCTTGGTATCGAGTTCGCATCTAAGGGAAATTTGATGCATGCTGTCCAGCTGTATCAAGCGCTGCGGCAAGAAGGAATCCTTGAGGAACAGGAGAAGAGAGCGGACCTTGGATTCATTATGAAGATCCAAGGGAACTCGGCATTCTTTGTGGGAAATCCTCCAACATCTCTGGAGGCCTATTCCAAAAACTTTGCACTCACCAAGGGAATCTCAGCGACGCATTGGTTACCAAATCACAGCACTAAGAACAAAAAGATTCCGATGTCTCGGGCTGGTATCAGAACCATCAACTACCAGGCTAGGGCATCTATGGCCTTTGCTCAAACGTTCATAGTTGACTCGGATTCAAGAGGGCTCAATGTCGAAGTGGTTGATCTCATTCTCGACAGCAGTGGATGGTACAAGAAACATGATTCCGACGGAATTCGAGAACTTGAGTCCGCAAGCACGAATGATGAAAAAGACTCGATCAAGAACAAGAGAAAGGTGCTGGATAATTCAATTTAGTATGATCTTGCACGAGCTGTTGGCTGACACTGGGTGTTTCAGGCGGCTATAAGATCTCTTAGTCCAGTCCAGCTCACCCATCAAGTTTGCATGGATGTCGACGAAGAAGTTCCTGGCATCATGTTCAATTATTTCAGCTTGGAGCTCACCTGTCGCGAGCTTCTAAAGACTGTGCGTGATGCTGTGGACGAAAACATTGGAGGCGGGTCTCTCAGTTCAGGGCTGCTGCAGCAGATCGATGCACAAGTCTGCGACGTGGTTGGTATCATTTTTTTCAGCAGCGATAGGGCAGGGACCCCCGCCTTCCACCGCGCCTCTCAAAGAAGCAGCCGATGCTTTCAGAACAGTTCCAGAGGCGAAAGTCTAATGTCATATCGAATGTGTTGCCTGGTATTACATCGTATAAGACTGAAAAGTTCTTCCCAGCGCCTAAGAACCATGAACTTGTGTTATCTCGAATCAAGATTTTGCGTTTTATGGATACGACTCACTTTGACAGATTCACCTGCACTTGGTTCAAACTACTCTTTAGACCGGAGACGCTATTTTCAGCGCGCTGCCGAAACTCCGACATTTGAAGCGCGTGTCTCAAGCCTAGGCTTTAGTCCTCTCGATCCAGGAAACTCATGGTTAGTGGAAGATCGAGTTCATAACGCTGAGGGTACCGCATGCTTGATATCAATAGTTACTTGTTGCAGATTAGCAAGGAAGAACGAAAATAAATCTGTCGCCACTGAGCTGCAAGACATGACACAATTTTCACATCATAGTCGTGTCGAAAACGTTCTCAATCTCAACGTAGATATCATAAATTACAAGTTCAAAACAGAAACCAGCAGTTCCAAAACATTTGCCTGCTTCACTTCTTTCGATTTGGCTCGGCGATCTTTCTCCTCATTACCTGCCTGCTGCTTGGCAATATGGAAAGGATCCATCCGCTGCCGTATGAAGAGTTGATTTGTTATGGCGCTGCTCGGACCGCGGAACATCGTTTGAGGGATTCTTGCGGAAAAAGCTTGTCGGCTTCAATGTGCAAGATAGCTTCTCAGCGGGCATGACAGGGAAGTCTATGTCGTATCAGAGTCCATCATTCTTAAGCAAACTCTTATGTGGTCAGTAACGGCATCAAGGAGGGGCAACTAACCTTCAGGCCGAGTGACATGGGTCAGTCCAAAGCAATGCCAAAGTACGACATCCTCATTCTCGACATTTTCGTCTCGCGTTGCATACGTTGCAAGTCCAGTGTCCTCCCGACTTTGATTGGTGAACTCCCCTGCGGCCCATAACTCATCATCTCGGTATCGTGTTACCCAAATGGGTTTGGATGCAAAAGTTCCCCGCCGATGATTGAATGTCTCAGGTCCCATCATCAACATTTGGCTAGGTGCTGCATGAAGCTTGTATCCAGCCGGCTTGCCCGATATCTCATTCACGCGGGATGGGTTCGTGATTCGATACGTACGACCGGACGAGAGGTCTAGGTCATAGCCGCCAGGCTTCGTAATTGGAGTGGTTTTGACGCGAAACGCACATCCAAAGGGGTCAAGATTAGGGTTACCCCGAACGGGCAAACAATCGTCCCGCACGACTGTATTGTTCCTTTCGCCATCAAGTATCGGGTCGATGCGCACACAGAAAAGATGTTGGTGATTTACGGCAAGAACCCCAGGAGCTACCACCGTGCCCCACGGGGATACGCTGAGGTCTGGACGGATTGGCATGGTAGACAGGATACCTGTTGCCCGCACTTCAATGTGAAGATTAGCGGCTTGGTCAAGCACAAAGGCTAAAATGTACTCGTAGTTGGCAACAGTCGACGTGCATTGAATGACAAGTTTGCGGTCCCGTACCACTGAAGACTTGCCGTTGCGGAAATTGGTGTGCTTCCAGCCAATGCCGTCATCAACTTCATGCATACAAACCACGTTCGGCATCAGCACAGGGTCTCCGGTAGCCGAGACGCGCACTCCGTCGAAATAGGCGATGTGGCCGAGGCAATCGCATCCAAGAGCTAAGCTATTGGATGTCAGCCCAAACCCAGAGTCACCAAGATCAAAGGCCTGCTTTCGGTGGTAAGGGGTTCGAGGATCGCCATAAGGAACCGTCATTTCGCTCATGGACACTCGGTAGAAAAGAGATCTTTCGCCGTACCGCACATCGTGCAAAATGGGACCCTCTCGTAGTGACCATCCCAGTTGGAATTGCCACTTTTGCCAGAGTACAGTTCGATCGTCGATTTGGAAAGATGGGCCTTCAGGCTGAATAATATGCAAAGGCTTCAGATCTTTGCGTAGTGCCTCCGTGCCGAGTATGTTGGCACTATATTCGACAGGCTCGACTGGTGTCCATGGCTGAGTTTCGGTATCAAGTTCATCGCCAACGCCGAGCGGAAGTCTTTGAAGATCCACAAGCTCCATTGTATGTGCATCGAAGATAGGTGCAAGTGGTAACGGGGTTGAATAGTGATTTGCCTCCTCGTCGTCGTTCAGAGCCAAGTACATGTAGCATTGAAAAAGTCGTCTTCTTTCGAAAGGGTCATCCGTGCCGTATGCCCAAGGATCGTTCAAAATTCGGGCGCTATCCAGACACTTCAGTCTACATTGATCTAGGACATTTCATTAGGCATACCTTGGTGGAACTTTCAACTTTGCAATCTCCGCAAGAACTGCCGGGTGCTTATTGCAGGCCTTAGTGACGAGGTCGTATTCTACCCAGTCCACTGGGCCTTGGACGTCTGGAAGTTCTTCGGTGGTCTCTAGAATGCCGCTAGAGACATTCAAAATCGATTTCGTGAGAACTTTCGAGTTCTTTTGGTGGTAATAAATTCGAGCTTTGCGATCTGGTACCCGGTTACCCCTTTGCAGGTGGGCGAGAACCTCGTCTTTGGACGGCTCTGCCAGGTCAACCACCTTAAAGCGGATGCACATTGGTGGCAAGCTCAACTCCTGTAAAAGGAGCTGTGATGCCTTGCGGACTTCATCGACTGATAGAGGGTCTAGGGGGTGTTTGGGCATGGTGGCAGAATGAGGAATAAAGACTGTTTGGGACGAGGTGCAACCTATGTCATCTGGTAATAACAATATCGCAAGCCAGTCATTTAAGTATTGTTGAGTCAATCCAAATAACCACACTCGGACACTGCGATCACCTATTACGTCCCAGTATTGAAGGATGATGTGATCCCGAAAACGGAAATAGCTCCAGCGATGGGTTGAGAGAGTGTGTGGGATCTTGCGACATCCCGAATCATCCACTATTTGTACTCACCCAAAACTTAACTCCTTTCGACCACCTCGCCTTTGCATGTGACAAAAGAATCAAAGTATGCATCGCATAAGTTCTTGGTATCTTGGAGTACTTGCAAAAGGGGATGCCCAAGTCATTAGGAATAAAAGTCAAGATGTAAGTAGACCTGTATACGCCAGTTGGTGCGACGCGCCAGCTTGGCACGCAACCTTGGGGCGTCGGTGGGTCAGATGCATTGTTCTTCCCGAAAAGGAAAAACTCTCAGCAACTATGACGGTGCGGACTGTTGTTCGCGCGTGGCTGTTTCTCCCTGTGACTCCATCTATAGTATCGTCTTTGAGCGAGCCGGCTTGCCAACACTTTTTCCGGCTCCTTGCATGTTTACTATTCTCTTATCTCGCATCTATCTCGGGAAGATACAAGACCATCGTGCGAATTTAGCAACCCTCATTCTTACAAGATGCGGGGTTTAATCAACCCCCATAGATACGAAGGTGATTTGTATTACTTGCCCTTACGAATCAGGTGGCGTAATCCCTGAGGACAATCAAGTCTTAGCTTTCAAATGAGCGAGTCGATGAATCGTACTTCGATGTCGGCATTGACACGAGCGCTCCCTTTTGGTGACTGTCTTATCTCAAGGACTCCAAGAATGGGATACAAAAGCATTCGGCTTCTTAAAAACAAATTCTCTGCCATAGGCTTCGACTATCCTTCTGTGTAATCTGTCTGAACCAGCCTGGGCGTCTGATTCAAGATTGAAGCACTGAGATAACTGGTGTCGTTCCTGGGACGTGATAATTCGAGGCGTCAGTAAGGTGTCTGAGTCTAGTCTACATGTAGATTGCCAAAGATATGGGAAGGGAGACTCCGTTCAGGCCTTGAACATGAAACAAAGTTGACATCAAAGTCCTGTATGTGCTTTATTTCCTAAAATGGCAACAGTCCGCATCCGCACATCGGCTCTCTTCGTCACAAATCCGATTACGACGTACAGCCTACACGTATCTCATGGCCGCATACCTTTTGACTCCATGATTTAAAAGAACAGATATGCATGTTGCTGTCTGAGGGCCTCGGAGCAGGTCTTTTATTGCGCAATCAGTATTTCTTCGGTCGTTTTTGATGTCTACAAATGTACTTACAAACTCCATCCAAGGGATGTTAGGCCAGGCACGAGTGTGATTCGCCCTAGCTTCCCAAACCTTTTCAAGCACTTCTGTCATTGCAGCATGTTCAAATCCGGTTGAGCGCTTGATTTGCTGGATGCATAGTGTGGCATAATGCATTTGGTGTCCTGTAGAGGTGTCGACAGCGGCGAGGAAAAGGGGAAATAGCAACCGTTTGTGAAAAGGGGAGCTCATTGGGATTCGTGAACTGGCGTCTAGTATAGCGCTGACCGAGACTTTCACCTTGTCAGATTCACAGGGAATTGAAAAGGTGTCTGGCCAACGGATCACTCGCAAAAGACAGGCATGGCGATAGGCGTCGGCAAGATCTCTCCATTCGGTATCAGGGCTGGGATAATCTAGTTCCTCCAGCCTGATATTTCGAAAGAACACTTCTGCATCTTGCAAGACTTGCTCGAAATCGTTTAAACTGATCGATTTGGCTTGGTGGCGTTTGGCCGCTGCGATGACCTCGCCTATGCGATGGAAAACGGCGGGAGGGCAACCAACCAAGGTGTGGAAGCTTGATCGTGCTTTCGGGTCAGCCACGACACATAGGCGAACGGCTTCTGAGTAAGTAAGTTTCTCTGCGCCACTGAAACCCCTCAGTACATCCAACCTAGCGACTTATGTCAGTTGAAATGTTGCGTGTCTTCAGAAAGCCTGAAATGATGAACCCACCATGCTAGTGCTGACAGGAAGAACATGCTAGCGCTTGACGTCTGTCCGAGGCTTGAGGCCACTGCAACTCTATCGCATAGAAAAGACACCCCTGTCAGATGCACGGCATGGGCGGATATGCCCATTTCGCAGATCTTAGCTCACGTTAGTATGACTGATGGGCTCGGATCCGGGACGTGGGGGAGTTAATGACGAATTCTAGATTTGCCAAGACACTCACGTCATGCAAGACCAAGAGCAGTATAATCGCCAGTACGGCGTCTTCTTCAGCAGCCGCCAGTCCGTAGATCTCTTCCTTTATGAGAAGCGAACTCAGATCGTTGAGGGCTGCCACTCGATGTTGTAGAGCCGTAGCCATATCAACCTGTTCAACTCCATAGGGTAACAGAGTCATATGGCATGCGGCCAAGCCCAGGACGGCGTGAAGAACTCCGACATGCTGATGCGCAAGAGGTAACACGTGAAGTCGGAACGGATTTTGGGTCTCATTGACTACGATTGTCAAGTGTTCGCTTAACTTTTCGTCAACTACTCCTTGTGAGGCCCAATACTAGCTTTTTAGTTTGATGGGACTCACAATAAATCAACAAGTTTCGGTTCAGAGCGGTCAGAGGCTCTTTTTCGAAGTGGCGCTCAGTAAAAGAAACAGGCGATGGTTGGCCAACCGAGATTTGATGGGGAGACGTCGACGCGTCCGGTGATGTGCCCTGATGCAAAAGATGGTGCAAAACTTGCGCACTGCGACTGTCAGTCGATATGGATGTCCGGGGGCTCTGGGCCGACGGGGAACTTCGGTCTTGGCTCCGACCGGGCTTCCTTGAGGGATGTGAGATATTTTCGTCTTGTTGCTGAACTTTGCTACCGTTGGACGCGACAGCAGTGGACGGCGATTCGCAAAATTGAAACCTGGGGGGGTATCCTTCGCATTGGAGACCTTTCGACTTGCATCGATTGCATGTCGGCCGTGTTCTGTCGCATTTGCGACACTTCTTTCGACAAGTTCCGCATGCCGGGTCTAGAATTCATGTGTCCAAAAATCAGAGCTGGGACATGGGTAGAAACGGGACATAGCTTCCACTTTGCGAGGCAGGGGAAGACGGGGGCTAATTGACGGGGCAGGTTGCGCTTCCTACAGCAGCAAAGCGCAGCAATCCCAATAAATGATTTGTCTGACTTACCCTTTCGAACGGCTTTTGAGCCTCTGGCCATGGCAAGTTTTCCATGCATGATTGGTTTTGTCGCTGTGTAAAGCCTTACTCTTGCTGTGGCTCTTCGGCGAGAGTAGAGAATGTAGATGAAGGAAACCTAATTAATGGACGTCCTGTCTGGCGTCAAGAGCGCCTGCGCTAGTGGAGTTGACGGAGTTCTGACTAAGGGCAATTGAATCAGCACAATGTCCTTATGCGGCACCGTCACCTCCAGTCTGCCGCTATTTTCTTACACCTCTGCCGGGCCGAGCCCTTGTAATTCACATCCCTGTGTACCCTATTGCCGTGTCTCATCGCTGCACAGTCGAATTTCTCCGTCTTGCGTGGCTCTCTACCATTACCAGCCCTGGTTTTGTTTACGGCAGTAGGAATCAAGAGGCGTTCGGAGAATTCTCATCAAGTTCAAGGTAAAGTTCAGAGGCTCGGACACACGAAAGGGGCTGAGGTGGTCCTCTAGATTTATCGAATTTTGAACGTGCAAATCGAAAGAAGACATTGTTACACTGTAAGTGTCATTTGAAATGAATCGCCTTACAAGACCTGGTTTAATCACTACAAAAGAACGAATAATTTACCCCCGATGCCTAGAAATCGCTTGGCCTTCCGTCCCCTTTCAACTCTGGATGCAGGACAAAGATCGGATCCATTTGGTCAACATATCCGCAGGCAGGGTCACTCATGGCGTAACCCATGTATTCCTGAATGGGCCGGTCATAATTCTTCGCAATATCTTGAGGCACGGAGAGATACTGATTCTCCTCTTGTCGTAGATATCCTCGAATGGAAAACGTCGCGAAAACCAGTCGTTTTTCGTTTTGTGTGGTGTTATGTCCGCCGGCATGATATGCTGAGGCCAGCATGATGAAAGCGTCGCCTTTGTCCATCTCAGCATAAATGCACTCGTCAACTCGTGGTGGCAAGTGTCTGTCGGTGCCCCTAGCAATCAAACACTATCAGCACAGTACAACATGCATCCACTGCGGTCGACGCCGAGACTCCGCGGGAAAAATCTTCATACCAGAGGTGGCTGCGAGGTATGAACTGGGTGCCTCCATTCTCTTTTGTGACTTTGCTTCCAGCCACGAAAAGGCCTACTGCAGTCTCTCGGTTCTTGTCTCGTTCATCATCCCATGCCTCTATCTCCTGGTGGTGGTTGTGGCTGATGTAGTCATCCCTATGGAGGGGTTGGGCTTTTCCGCCTGGTCCAATCCTCATGGCAGTGCAAGAGTGGACATACGGCTTCGAAACCGACTCCTTTTTCTCGTTGCCCCACCAGAACCAGTTTCGAGTGGTCAGAAAGTGTTCGCACACCTTCTGATATATGGGATTCATCATCTGGGTTCTGGCGTATGTGGGGCTGAGAGCAAGGAGGGCTGGTGCTCGTTGGGTTTCCTCTGCCATTCATCAGCAAGAGCTGCGTTAATAGTCTAGTAGCCTCCCAGCAACATAACTGACGGCTGTTGATAGGCCGATGAGGCTTACTTGGAAAGAATGACCCATTCCACTCAACGTCGCTTTCGAGGCGCTCACGACACTCTTCGTAAGATTGGTCGACGTCCTCAACGGCCACAAGCCCCTTAACAAATACACCGCCATCGCGCTTCAAAAGGTAAATGATATCCTCAATAGGGGTCTCAGCTGAGAGCTTCTGGACTTCGGAGCCGTATCTATCGGAAATTCTCGACATGTTCACAGGCTTTGGTAGTGTTCGACAACAGAAGTTAGGGATAGCGGTTGAGATGAGATACGTTAGAGCCAGGGGCTTGGTGTGGGAAAAGGCTTTGGCGTGATGACACGTGTGAAACTGACTTGGATGGCTACTCGAATTGAAAAAAACAAAGGTTGTTTTTAAAGACCTTCTGACGCTTCGCTTCCGGGGAATGATGGCTCACTGCAGGCTCAAAGAACTTGGGCCCGCTCGTTCCGCCAAGGCGACGCAGCGTCGTGAGCTACCTACCTAGCATTGGGATGGCGTCCGTTTATTACAGTGTGACAGACACTGCAGCAGGGCAGGCCTCCAGCCCACTGCTATGGTTGAGACTATTTCCTAAAGTGGAAAAAGAGAGCGCAAGCCCCATGTGATGGTGGGGGTCCGTGAACAATCTAATTAGCGCGGCTTTCATGCATAACAGCATGCAGGATGGAAATCAATACAGTTGGCACTGCGTTCAGAGTCAGCAGCCGCCAAATATCACACGAAGGGGTCCGAATGGCAAAGCATCTCAACTGGGGTAAGATCCTATGACCTCCGTGCAGGCTTCAGGTTTGGGGCCATGATTGGCAAGGAGTTGCACGACCGATATATCTTATCGTCACTTGTCAGTGAAAGGTGCGTCGCCCGAATTGCGAATCGCACAGTCTGCGGGTGGAGCCACTAACACGTCTAGGGCATGGCGAATGGATGCCGAAGATATCTACAGCAGCAATTCGCTATCTCTGCTTGGTCTGTGGTTACAATGCATCGACGAACATGAGGTTGATATAGAAGAAGTGTGATAAGAAAATCAGCTGGGCTGTCCAAAGCACCACTTATGAAGTTGTAGAGAGGACATCAACTACATTATTCTCATTGGAGAGTGAAAGGCTATAAAGACCTTGTCATAGCCTGTTTTCTGCGGTCGTGTAAAGAGAGCCGCGGACCTACGTCTTACATTTTTATAGACTTTCGAAACGTCTAATACGACTTCTCTTCGCTTCCATTGACTTGAGAACGATGAACCATGCCATACATGCCGATACCGTTCCACATGCCGACCCGGCAGCTATGGCGGCCAAGGGCTTCGCGAAGGATGCAGCCTCGAACGAGTTTATCCACCGATTGAGCATATCCCATGGTACACTAGAGCCCTACGCGAACATTGACGACGCAATCCTGAGAGCCAATGGCCATGATCAAGTCTTGAAGCGCCAATTTAGCTGGGTTTCAGCTTTAGGCCTCTCTTTTTCTATACCCAACTCTTGGATCGGTTATCTTGTACGCCCATGTTCTCTTTGATCATCGCAAAAATGTGAAGCTTCTTATTTTGCGCTAACAGTTTCCATTGAAGAGCAATTTCGGTCAGAATCTCGTCTATGGTGGGCCGCAATCGTGTATATTCGGGCTCCTCGTCGCCTTTGCCGCTCAGCTTGTCATGACTCTTGGTCTGGGTGAGATAGCGTCTGCTTTCCCGGTCCGTCGTATCTGTCACATACCAAACCGTCTTCACTGTTAATGAAAGTGTAGTCAACCGGTGGCCAGTATCACTTCTGCTACATCTTATCATCTCCAAATACAAGACGATTCGCTGCATACCTGATAGGTTGGATGTCAATGCTGGCTTGGTGGATCGTTACGTAAGTAATTTTCTCTTTGGAGGTCAGTCGTGATATTTCGAAAGCTAACGTAAAGTGTCTTGAGATGTTCAGAAATATCCTTGTTCTCCATGACCTTAGCTGGTATGATCCAATTTTGGCATCCCGGTTTCGAAGGAACACAATGGCAGATCTATTTAATCTATGTGGGGACTGCCACCGTCACAGGTGCTTTCACCTCCCGAATTTCATATCTAATCCTTTGAAACTACATTTCTAACAATTATTAGTACTTCCTGTGATTTCTGCCTCTCAAAAGATCACCTTCACAGTTCAGCTTTCGTTGTACAGTTCAGTTTTGGGCTTTCTGGTGCTCTTATTCGTAGCCATCGCTTTGCATAAACACAGCCAACCTGCATCTTTCCTGACTCAATCGGGTCTAGGATCAAGTGGATGGTCTGCAGGGATAGCGTGGACCTTGGGTATCGCGAATGCAATGTACGCCTTTGGGGGGACGGATGGTGGTAAGTCACCCACATGATGATATCTCGGAAAGGGAATCTTTCTAATACTTGGTAGTTATTCACATTAGCGAGGAAATGCCGCATCCCGGTCGCCGAGTCCCACAGGTCATGATGCTGACAATGATCATCGGTCTGGCCACAGCCTTCCCTCTGTTCTTGTCTCTCATGTTCTACATGGAAGACTTTTCGGCAGTTATTTCATCTCGTTTGCCTAGTTTGGAGTTGATAAACCAGGTGTTTGTACTCCTATCACGGTCGACACTGGCGACTTCAACTCTAATGCAGTCTCAGGACCGGCAACGACAAAGTCACTTTGTCTCTATTCGCTTATATCCTCTTCGTTTATCTGGGTGAGTGGTTCCGTGTCGGCAATAGCCCACCCGTCTCACTGATATCTGTCCCAGTATGTCTTCCATCACAATGGGTCACCAGTGGTCGTCTAGCCTGGGCATTTGCTCGCGATGTAGGTTATGCAACGCAGGAAGTCATCCCCTCTACGCACTGTTGCTGACTGATTCCAGAGAGGAGTACCCTTTTCGAGCTACTTCGCAAATGTTGATGGCAAACGACATCTACCCATTCGAACTACCGTCGCTTCCTACGTATTCTCCTGTCTCTACGGTCTTTTGTACTTGGCATCAACCTCTGCCTTTAATTCAATAGTGACCTCAGCAGTCCTTTTCTTGAATATCACTTATGCAGCTCCACAAGCCATCCTCCTCTTTCGGGGTCGACAAAGATGCTTGCCTCGTCGGTACTTAAACCTTGGCCGGGCTGGATATGTTTGCAACACATTTTCCATTTTGTGGACATTGGTATTGTTGGTCTTCATATGTATGCCACTTAGCCTCCCTGCGACAACTGCCAGCATGAATTATACTGCCGTCATTTTGGTTGGGCTCTTCTTCGTTATCGTTTTCTTGTGGTACATGGACGGAAACAAAAGCTTTCGGGGGCCTGAGATCGATTGGGACATGACCAGATCATTGAACTCGGGTGGGGTTGAGGCCGCAAATGACACGAGGTGAACCAATCTGGAGAGGTGCCGGAAAGTCGTACCGTCACGCGCAAAACGGTGTCAGTGGTACGCAGAAAATGGTCGCTTCACAGGATAGAATTACAAACCCGAAAACACACATATAGCATTGTTTCGCGAAAGGGCCTGCTCATCACCTCGTCACACATCAAATGATACGAGACTTGAACATTTCCCGATCTGGAGATGTTCGAAACCCCTCACTCAATCCCCGCAACCCCGAGAATATTACCCTAGCTCGAGCATCCCATGACTCTAAGCCTTGGTCAAGTGCAATTTCTCCCAACTGGACCTAGTCCGACGTTGAACGGAAAGCTGTCCTCTACCATGGATTTCTCTTGGCGAAATTCGACACTGCACATGCGCAAAATGCTGGAGTCTTCTTGTGGGGCATAAATTTGGCTTGCAACATGCTCCCTTTCCATTGAGGTGGCCAACTGAGGAACGATGAGAAACTGTGCCCTCATGGGTGTAGGGGCTGGTGATACGGTTCCACGACTTGGGCATCCGGTGGCAGAGCCGTGGCATCGGCGCTCGTCCTTGTCTGTAACTCGCACCCTCATAAGTCTGAAGCGGACGTTCAATGAACCATGTCACAGGGAAGATATGATGCCTTCATCTTCAGCCACTCCTTGGGTATTATGATCTACTATGAACGAGAGTCTCTTCTATCAAGGTCGCTCATTCGTTCGCAATCTCTTCCTCCTCGTCCTCCCACTCACCAGCATCTTCCATCTCCTCATTGACTTGGTATTCCGCATCGCCCGCTAGGCCCTCACTGTCAAACTCGTCGTAGTCGTCCATATCCACATCACTTTCATCCCCAGCTGTGTCGCCACGCTCGGCCTTAGCCTTCCGCTTCTTCTCGACATTCTCTTTCTGTTGCTTCCGCCTGGCCTCCTTCTCCTGTTGCCTCTTCTCCCATCGCTTCTCCAGCTCCCGGATCTCTTCCTTTGTCTTGTGAACGTACTCGTGCCACATGACTTTGCCTGAGCATAAGCCTTCCTCGACCTTGGTCAAACGCAGACGCATGCGCGGACCAAGCTCAACCAGCTTGACGGCGCGCTTCTCGACACCCTCGGCATCGTCCGCAGCATCGTCTTCAACAGGGGCAGCGCGTTGTTTAGAAATCTTCTTAGCTGCCGGCTCCAGAACCTCGATCTCCGCGTCCGTGTCAATCTCGCTACCACTGGTAGCATCCGTCATGTATCCCTCTCCATCCTCACCACCAATCATGAAGTCGGCAATATCTTCAAGCTTGCCTAGGTTCGGTACGCCGCCCTTCTTGCCAACCTTCGAAGCCAGCAGCTTCTCTGCCCGATCGAGTCTTCTGAGAGGTCTCGAGATGCCTGTAGCTCGCGTTGTGATAGCGTAGTGCCTAAAGTTGAGAATGAAAGACCCATCATTCTCAGGCGACAGCTCTCTGTTGAGGAGTAGGACTCGGCGGATGTTCTTGAGGGGAGTTTGGTTCGGGTTGATGGGCGGGAAAAGAGATTGGAAGACCGAGGTTGCGAGAGACTCGAGGTGCTTAGGGACCTTTGACTTTGCGTCGGAATCGGGGGAGTGAAAGTTGTTCATGACCAACTAAAAAGGGTCAGTCAATGATTTTTGGGCTGTTCTTGCTGTGAACTACGTACCAAGGGCGGAGCAAGCTGCTCTTTCGCACTGCCTTTGGGCCTCCGTTGAGCCTTTTGAACATCCTTAGCCAAGGAATACTTGTCGACTCGGAAGTTGAATGTTGGGCCTCTCGGGGTTAGGGCGACTCTGAGATTGACGTTGCCAGCTGGTTATTGTTAGCAGCTGATCCAGCCGGGGGTGGTGACAGGGCTTCGAGTTGGGGACACAAACCTTCGGATCTAGAGAACAAAAGGAAATGGGACACGCCCAAGGGACCTGCCATAGTAACATAGTCCTTTAAGTGGTTCTATTGTCCAAATCAGTGTTTGCACAATGTGAAGCTGAGCGATGGACGTTGGCATACGGCTCTGCGTTCCTTCAGCCGAGAGGCAGTGTTTGGTTCGAGTACACGTCTGACATCCGTGGCAAGCTGCGAAACACTGCTGCCAACCTGACCTGCGCCGATACGGATGACCATTGACCTAGGCACCTTGGCATCGACGGGCTTCTGGGGGTTCGAAGCACCGACGTGCGTCCTCTTTTTTTGGCGAGGCTTCGCCATCGTGGGCGACTTGATGAGCGATTGAGTATTTTAAAAAGAAGGTTCGAATGATCGCGCGCAGTCTAATTGAGTGCGACGGGTCGAGATGGGAGCCTGGGGAGAAGCTGGGGCTCGGACGGAATCGCAGGAGGATCTTGTGATGGTCTTGAGATGGTGCTGGAGAAATGCGCCTGCAGGCGAACGCCCAGTTCTAAAATTTCTTGCCGCTTTCTTTTCTGCCCAATTCTGCATGCTTTGAGACCCACTCTAAAGCTCACCCTGTCCAATCGCTCTGTGTTTTATCACACCGCTTTCCCCGGCGGTGTCTTACCTAAGCCAGATTTTCGCGAGGCCGCGGGGCCCAGCTTTGCTGGATGTGAAGCTGTAACTTTTTTTTTTTTTTTTCCCTTGATTCTGCACATCTTCTCTCCCGGGTCACTTTGCGCCAACTGCCACTACCAACCTAACACAACCTCCACGATGCCACCGAACAAACGAGTCAAGATTTCCCACGGGGGCCCTCCGCCCAAGGCCAACCGCCAGAAGGAGGCATCTCCCGACGAGTCTGTCGAGTCCACGTCCGAGCCGGAGCAGGAGCCGGAGGAAGATGTCACCGCCAACAAAGCTGAGAGCGCAAAGACCTTCAAGGACCTCGTGAGTTGGCCGTGCTTGCTGCTCGACTGAACACCGGTTAATCTAGAAATCTCCAGGGCATTGTCGATTCTCTTGTTGAAGCCTGCGACCGACTCGGCTACACAAATCCCACACCCATTCAGGCGCAATCGATCCCCCATGCGCTGCAGAATAGAGACGTCATTGGGTTGGCCGAGACTGGAAGTGGAAAGACAGCCGCTTTTGCGTGAGTTATACAGATTACCGCTCTGCGATGTCCTGCAGGCTCACAGCTTTCTCAACAGGCTGCCCATCATTCAAGCACTCCTCGATAAGCCCAGCCATCTGTTCGGTCTTGTCCTCGCGCCCACAAGAGAACTGGCGGGTAAGCGGCCGCTTGAGTCACCCTGCTAAAACTTTGAACATAAACTCTAATCAATCACCTGCACTCAACAGCCCAGATCGCCGCAAGTTTCGAAGCCCTAGGCTCGCTAGTGAACCTTCGAGTCGCAGTCATCGTCGGTGGGCTGGACATGGTCGCCCAGGCAATCGCCTTGGGCAAGAAGCCTCATATTGTAGTGGCTACACCTGGACGCTTGGTTGACCATCTCGAGAAGACAAAAGGGTTCTCTCTGCGTTCGCTCAAGTACTTGGTCATGGACGAGGCAGACAGACTTTTGGATATGGATTTTGGACCCAGCATCGACAAGATCCTCAAGTTCATTCCCCGTGAACGTCGAACTTTCCTCTTCTCCGCCACCATGAGTTCCAAAATCGAGAGTCTTCAGCGAGCTAGTCTGCGCGACCCCGTGCGCATCAGCATCAGCTCCAGCAGCCACCAGACTGTGTCGACCCTTATCCAAAACTACATCTTTTGCCCCCACAACAAGAAAGACACATACCTCGTCTACTTGGTGAACGAGTATTCCGGGAAGAAGATAGTTCTGTTCACAAGAACAGTCACAGAGACACAAGTAAGTCATAGGCGGTTTTCTGGTTTGGGCCCATAAGAGCAAGAGCAAGAGCCTTGGAAACTCACATGTTCGCCTGATCACCGATGTCCACTAACACATTCTGTCTAGAGACTCGCCATCCTGCTCCGTACCTTGGGTTTCGGGGCTATCCCGATCCATGGACAGCTGAACCAGACGGCACGTTTGGGCGCGCTGAACAAATTCCGGGCAGGCTCTCGCGATATTCTCGTCGCCACTGACGTCGCGGCCCGAGGTCTCGACATCCCTCTAGTTGACGTTGTCATCAACTTTGATATTCCGTCCGACAGCAAGACATACGTCCACAGAGTAGGTCGCACGGCACGTGCGGGAAAATCCGGCAAGGCCATTACCATAATGACCCAGTACGATCTTGAGATTTACCTACGGATTGAGGCAGCCCTGGGCAAGAAATTGCCCGAATACCCTACCCAGAAGGACGAGGTGGATGTGTTCCAGACGAGAGTCGAGGAAGCTCAAAGAGTCGCCCGTATAGAGATGAAGAACATGATGGACGCCAAGGGCAAGCGGGGTACGGCCTTCAAGGGCGGCAAAGGTGGCAAGAGGCGTCACGACAACATGGACGCCGAGGAGGGATGAAACAGACTCGTTACTGGAAGGCAAGAGGCTTCGCGGTTTATGTACCATGAGATAATTAATGATATTCACTTTCAAAATGTTGACGAGTTCTTTGGAAAACCACGGAGAGCTGACTGGGAAGAGTGTAGCTGTGCACACTGATTGTCAGTTATGACAGCCTCGAGAAGTATTTCTGACGCCAATGATTTCCTCATCAGAGTCCCAGCAAATGTACAGCTTAGCTTCGTGCAGAGAGAGTATAGGGTGTACGAATCAGGTCTCCAATGTTACGGCCCAACACGCGAGTTGCCTCCCGAGTATCGCTGTGTGGATACATGACGGCCGCAAGCTTCAGCCTTCATTGCTTCGCTGAAATGAAGACTGCCATGGTAATCACATGGGTTATGCTATGAACTATGTTCCATGGTCGCTTGAATTGCTGGAATCAAGAAAGCGTGGAAGTAATAGAAAGCAAATAGAGGATCCTTACGACAAATGGCCCTACCCATTGGAAGTAATGTTAAAAACAATTGGGCAAGAGGGCAAGCGCACTATTCCACCTAACTTTGAGATGGCACCTTCAATTCTAACGGACTTTATTAGAGCTTTTCAGCTCTCAATCCGTCAAATCGTCATTTCTGCAGAGACGCAGGTGATTCGACCCTGCCATCGCAACTACGCAGACTGTCTCGTTCGGACGCGAAAGCTCGGAGGAACCATTGGTTCAGGTCCAAAAAGGCAAAAGGTGCGCCGGCTTACACCAACCACAACGCCCAGCCACTCTCAGCTCGCCTCAACTGCCCGACCCCAAAGCGCAATTGAGCCAGAATGACCAGTGCCGGCGCCGGCGTCATCTAGCGCCGTCCAATGATAGCAATTTGCGTCCCTCACTCATGTTTGAGTAGTCACATCGGCAGGAACCTTGCATGAGGGGTCAAGTGGTGATCAGCGGGGTGTTCAGGGGATGGGGACATAATCTGGGGTAAAGCCCCTGCTTCTCCTCGGCTTGGATTGTCAGGATCCCCTGTAGAACAGCATGTGTTTGCGATGATTTGTGTGTTGTTTCTCTACATGTTGGTGAGTTGGGCCAATTTCTCGGCCGAGGACATGTGAAGTGCTGCTCAACTACACGGAACTGCATTCGCGCGATCACACCTCGTCTCCGGCTAGGCAGAGCCATCGTGTCACTCCTCCTTGATATGGATTGCGGGGAAAGATGACATCGATGGCAGGCCGCGAGGCGATGAGCAGCTTTGATAGGCGGAGGAATAGCTCGATTGACATGGCGGTCGCGCGACGATGCCCTACAGATGAAGATGGTTTTCAGCTGGGATCACTGAAGTGGGAGTATAAAAGGGTCCGTTTGGAACTGACAACAATCATGAAAAGAGCCGTATCCATCGTCCTCCTCATCTCCAGCCTTGAATCGTCAAGCTAGTGCACCGTTTTCCCATAGCCTCTATCCGTCGGCAACTGTCGCCAACATGCTTCTCAAGTTCTCGCTCCTCGGCCTATTTGCCACCTTCGTCATTGCCGATGGTGCTGCCATTGTGGCCGCCATGGACGAGATCGCCACGCAGAACACGGAGCTGGGCGATACCGTTGCATCTTGGGACGGCGGCCTGTTCGGCACGCTTCCCATCATCATCGACTCCACCAAACTGCTCGTCAAGATTAACGAGGCCACCAAGGTCGCCGAGGACTCGGAGCCTCTGAACGCCATTGAGGCCATCACCGTCGCGCAGTCGACGCAGAAACTTGCGGGCGGTGTCGAGACCACTCTCGGAAACGTTGTCGACGCGAAGCCCAAGTTCGACAAGCTCCTCCTGAGCCCCATCATTCTCCTCAACCTCAAGCAGGAGAAGAGTGCGACCGACAAGTTCAGCGCTGCTGTCGTTGAGAAGGTGCCCGAGGCACTACAGGGTGCAGCGAAAACCTTGGTTGCGCAGATCGAGACGGCATTTAACAATGCCATTGACACGTACAGCTAAAGGGCTTCCGAGCCTTGGAGCTCGATGGGTCTGCTATGAAAGTGATGAGGACGTTGTTCAGGCGCCTCCTCATATGACAAGCGCGGGGACGGGTGGAACGCGCAGTTAGCTTCAATGTTCTTTCTCTTCTTGTACATAAGTCAGACTTCAGGGTGAGGAAACCATTCATGACGTTCGCATTCGATTGAATTGACTTGTGCCGCTGCTGCAGACCAGGTGCATGATGCGGAACGGCCCTAGGAAAGCCAAAGAGCAGTACGCGTGGTCAAACTTGGCGTAAGAAATAAAGCACATCCGCAGACAGAAGTATTGAATATCATAATTTTCATTGATAACTATAGGAGACGTCGACATCGTCAAGCGCTGTATGCGTTCACGCCTCGCGGAGGAATTCCTTCAGCTCCACCAAGACATAGTGCAAGTCCAGGTCTAACGTGATTCGCTGCATGTGAGCCAGGCATTGGCACCTTCGCCAAGTAACTTTTATCTACCGTCTTTTCGTCTGACGGGCCGCTTTTTTTTCAGAGATAGAACCACAAGAAAACAGAGAAAGAAACAGGGTGCAAAGTATATGAGGCCAGGGATGGCAAGTGCCCGTCACTTTGGAGGACTATCATGCCACGCCATCCTCAACCGTTATATTTCAGGGAGGTCGAGTACCGAAGCATCGTACTAGATGCTGAGTAGGTTGACGTCCGAGATGCTGCGCTGGCGTTTGTGGGCCATGGGGACCTCACTGGACGCCTTGCGCTTCTGGGACATGGATTCGAGGGGGCTGCGCGCGAGATCGCGCATCTGCTTCTTGGAACGCCGCAGAGGAGTTAGGGGGACGGCCGCCGTTTCGAAACGGTCGGATTTCAGTCCGCGGAGAGCGGTGTAGTTGTAAGGGCTGCTGAGGGCGAGGGAGTCTTGGGTAGCCTTGTCGCTCAGGATAAGTCGTTGGTTGATCTGGTCACGACGGAAGGCTCCGACGTTGTTCGCATTGATATGTGAATGGAGGTCGATGTCGCTTGAGCTGCGCGGGCGGCCAGGAGTGGTGTTCATGGCATCGCCGTCCCATTGTTTCTCGTCCTCGCCGTCAAGAGACCTCGTATCGTCGAATTCGATAAAGTCGTTGATGTCGAGGCTTCGTTCAATCTCATCCTCATCCTCCTCAATCTCCACTGAGGAGCTCTCATCGGCCGTGTTCGGCTCAGACTGGAAGGGGAAGAAAGCCTCGGCGGGTCCCATGGCTTGAGTATTGAGGTAGTCACCGAATGTATTGGAAGAGAACATGGCGCTCATCATGATCTGAGCCGAGTTGCTGAGCATGGGCGAGTTCTGGTTCTCGTCAATGGGGGCAAGGTACGAGAAGTTGAACTGCTCCGGAGACAAGTCAAGGTGACGGCGGCGATGAGGGGTAAAGATCATCATCTTTCTAGAGATGGGGTTCACAACGGCGATAGGCTTGCGCTCAGAGCTGTCGAGGTTGAAGCGGCCAACGCGAGGTTGTCCTCGCTCGCCCTTGACCGGGTGATCCGTGTCGGAGTCATCCCACTGGTCGGCGGATTGCTCGGGACGCTTAATCTTGCGGCGCACGACAGGTTCAGGCTCATCTTCTTCGGTGGTGTCACCATCAGCTGGACAAGCACGTCAGCAATCACGTTTTCGAATCGCAATCTGCATCACGAGGCACAAACTCACTCTCGTAGCCGTCCAGCTCTTGAGTTTCCTCGTAAGCTGCGACTGGAGTGGGCATTTCGGAGACGTCGCCCGCGGTCATGGGGGTAGCAATAGGGGTGTCGTCGTCGCCAAGTTCCTGAATGACAGCCTCGATCTCCGAATCTGCGTCAGGGGCGTAGTCATAGGCTCCATGGTAGTCGCCATGGTAATCCCAGAAAGAATTGGAATTCTCGGACTCGTCATTTTCATCATCATTCTCGATCTCGCGGCGGAAGGCCGGATCGAGTGAACTCTGATCCACAAAGATGTCGGGAAAGAAATCGGCATGGTCATCCTCGGTGTCGGTAGAGTCGGAATCACTCGAGGGAACGTCGAAACGAACATGGCGCTCTACTGGCTCAGACCGGTGATGTTGGTGGTCGGAAGCGGCACTCTCCTCGACATCAGACATGATGCCGTCCCAACTGGCACTGTCCTCGACGTCGGCAGCGCCCTCTTCCTCGTCATCATCTTCTTCTTGATCATCGTTGTCATCGTCTTCGTCTTCATCGTCCTCTTCTTGGACAATGGGCGGCCGAAGAGAGCTTGAGATGCTTGGGGGCAGCACCTCGTGGAGGATATGCTCCTCCTCGGCCGCAACGACATCCTCATCGTCGTCATCGGAGGAGTCGCTGATATCTTCAACCGCGGAATAGCCGTCGTCGTCGGAAAGGTTGAAAGACGAGGAGGAGGTGACTGAATCGCGACGCTTTGCGGCCTTGCGAGAAGCCGCAGACGACTTGTTGCGAACGTTGCGGGACATGGCGGTGATTATGCAGGGGGTGAAACCCAAGACGGTGGTATTGGGAATGTGGGGTGAAGTCTGGAGTAGCGGCGGTGAGGGTGCCGTTGGAATATCAAGCTGGTGATAATGGTGGTTGAGGTAGACTAGAGATAGTCTTTCGCCTGGTGTAGTGGTATGTTGATACCGATTTTCGTAATTATAGAGAAGGGGAGGAGAGACAGGCGGTAGGTCGCGATGCCGGCAGGAAGGGGTTAATAGAGAGCAGTAGTGTTCTTCGTAGCGGATGGGCGTAGTGTAGCCGAGTGAATGTCGGGCAAAAGTAGTCGATTGGAATTGAAATCAGATGCAGACTTCCGTCAATGGGCCAGAACCGTTCCCTCGGGAGGGCTCTGGACAGTGAAAGCCTGGGGGATCACTTCGTCGAAAGCAGAGAGGATTGAATGTCTCGATGGGCTGCTGGACTGCAGAGGCGCCTCGATCAGGCACCCCCGCAGTGGGCGTTTACAGCTCAGCGAAAGCGGGCGACATGATCTCGACGAAGTTTGGTAAGGGTATCTGACTGTTCTGTTCGAATATTCTGTGGCTAGGGCGACTTCGTTGTCTGGTGGTTTGGGGTTGAATTGGTGGTTGAAGAAGGGGGAAAAAAAAAAGAGAAGGACCGGGAGGAGGGAGGTAAGGTACAACTGGATTCCGAAAATAATGTATGGCTGCCGGGGTCTCCACAGCCAATCGAACTTTTTTTTTTTCCCTCGAAATCGCCCAAATTTTTTTTTTTTTTTTGGCCCGTACCGGGTCCTGGTTCAGTGGGGTCGCTAAAGTCTGGGAATCTGGCATCGTCTGGCTCGCTTAAAGTGGGTATTGAAGCCCGCGCTAGGCCAGATTGGGGACACCGTCACCGCCTTTTTGCGCCTGTTCACCCCTGGCGGCCCCTACAGGTGGCCTGCAGACGCTGGAAAAATACGCTGGAGAAGCACCGTCATTAGTGGATTGGTGCCGTGATGTGTGGAGGAAACCCCTGTGCCTGGCTGCAAGACCCCCCTCACCTCACAGTCACAGGCCTCTGCTGGACCATCGACCTCATCAAGCCAATTCTGCCCCTCCCCTCTGGCTGCAATGTCCAGTGTCACCTCGCTCTCCTTCCCTCCAGCGCATCTTCTCCCGTCCATTTCGCCAGATTTCCCCCTCCTCGCTGTCGTCACCCGTCGACCTGGTCTGGATCGAGATGGAACCGGGCTGATCATGCCTACATTGCGTGAGATTTAATATCTGGGATTGCGTGTGACCCGCTGAGAACCTTTTGCATGGCTGAAGATCTCTACGTATGCGATATCTTCAATCACATCTTGAGGTACCTATGCAAGCATAGCAGACGACGCTCTACAACAGATGTGGGAGATGCCATGCCTCGTTCACCGTTTCGTCAGCTCGGCGCCTAGCAAATGCAGCGGCAGCAGAGGAGCCATCGAGAGAGGCGCAGCTGATGGCCGGTGCTGGGCTCTTGGTGCAGCATTGTGGACCATACGGCGCCAAAGCCTCACATTCCATGGCTTCCCAAATGTTCTTCATGGGCAAGACATCTCCATTCCTCACTTGCATTGGACTGCTGTGACGAGCGGTGCCTCCACAACGTCCACGTCTCCATTGTGATCCACTGCTTGCCTGCACATGGGACGCTACGAATACTTGCGGCGAAGTATGGAGCTTCGATATGCAAAATAGGTAGGCGGTCTCCTGATTCGCCTCGGCTTGGCACATCGAGGGGCATCCAGTAGCTCCTGGAAAAGTCGAGCGAGGGGCAGAGTCGAGTCGAGGGGACATCGAGGGGCAAGACGAGAATGGCCAGCTCATCATCCTGTGTCCGCCTGCTGTTGCAGACGAGCACTTACTACCGCGCCGTACTGCGCAAGCATTCAGTACATCCTCTGCACAAGCCGTAATTTCTTTCGTCCGATCCAAGTTATTTGGTTTGTCTGCGTCTGAATGTTGAGTCACCTCTAGCGGCAATTTGAGCTTATGCTCAACTGCTTCAGAGTTCCAAGCTGGCGCACATTCATCTACGCTATCTGCAGGACCGGACCATTACTTCCACTAGATGAGCATGAGCCAGAGAGGCAAGGAGAGAGGGGAGGTAGAAAGAGACAAAAGAAGGGGGGGGGAATTGAGAGCTCTTGCGGGGCCCGGTGCAAGCTTCCCGCTTCCTCAGATGCTCGGTGCTGTCCGATGTCGTTTGCAAGAAAAGGGTCCATCGAAGGCAGTCCAAATTTTCGGCCAGTCACACGGGAGTCATAGGGGTCAGCCTTGAACGGCACTGGTCCCCGTTGTTGTCGTTCATGACTCAATGACGGAAAATGAGGGGTTGCTAGCCCGCTGGGTGATGCCTGCGCCGGCCTCAACCATTTGACTTTGAGCCTCAAATGGGAGAGGGAAAAAAAAACTCTGTCCCGCAAGCTAGAGAGCTCTGCCAGTTCTTCGAAAAGGGGTTGAAAACTCTACCAGGAGGGGGAGCATACATGACTGACGACGGAGGTTTCTTCCGACGAAGAGACACCTGCTGATACAGCCTGTCCGTTGTGCATCACAAGAGGCAAGACGTCTGTTTGATGTTTCATGGTTTGACTTGGGGTTCATCACAGTGACTTTGAGGCGTTGTGGTCTGACTCAACCAACGAAAGACGACGCAACCATGCTGCCATTCGCCAGAGCCAAAGACTGCAAAATGCCTGACCATTCGGGCCGTAAGCTACGGAAGTCCTGTCCTTGGTGCAAATGCCCACCCACGCACGAGAAAAGTCAACGCGAGCGTACCACGTCAGATCCAAGATAAGGTCAAGTGCGTGCCTACGCCATACATAGTACGCAGTACATGCAGAGTGGGAGGTGAGGTTGGATCGAGGCGAAATGGTTTGTCCAGGGCCCAGGTCCCCGAGCATGGAACTCGCTTCGGCCAGGTCCCCCCTCCCCCTCGGTCGGACCCGACGCCACACCAGCAAAGCACAAGCCCCACTAAGAGCTGTGTCTCAGCGGGGTCCACCGTGCAAAACGTGGCGGGGTTGAGAGGGTCAAAAAAGAAAGCGATGCAAAAATCAGGGGAAAGTGCACGGCCCTCCATCCCATTTTCTTATCGCTTATCGAAGCTAAAATCGCTTATCATATCTTATCTCGTCTCCGTTGCCCGGTCACCGGCATAAACAAGGATTCTATGCCTTTGGCGAGCTCCTCAAAGATTCGCGCGTCGGACTCAGCTCAGTCAACCTCGACCGACAGAACGCCATACGGGTCTCGCCATATACCAGCATCACTAACCCAACAGCACGAGACACACGACTACCAGACACGATGGATGCTTCAACGTCATCAAACAAGTCGGCCGCGAACCTCTTCCAGGTCTACCTGCGACTGAGGCCGCCCCCGGCTGGAGTTGCATCCTCTGACAGATTTCTGAGCGTTGAAGAGCCAGCAGACGGCTCCCATCCGACACACATCACCCTCAACCCTCCGAATGACCGCAAGCGTTCGACCGAGAAATTCGCCTTCACCAAGGTTTTCGAAGAGGATGCCACCCAGCTCGATGTCTTCCACTCCACGGGCATCGCGTCGCTGGTCGAAGGTGTCTTGGCTCCCCATGGCGGCCATGGCACAGATGCTTTGATTGCGACCCTTGGTGTCACTGGTTCCGGAAAGGTAAACTGCTTTCCCGCTCATGGCACCCATCGCTTGCCGTCAGAACTTGACTGACATTGATTTTGCAGTCTCACACAATTCTTGGTTCTCGAACCCAACGAGGCATGACCCAGCTTGCGCTGGATGTCGTCTTCCGATCCATCGGCTCCAACATGTACGACTCTCCCAGCCTCGAAGGCTCTCTCCAGGCCGCCGACGTCTCCGACGCAACCATCATGTCAGCCCCATACTTTCTCGAGACCGTCTTTTCCGATTTTGGTTCATCCCGCGGAGGAGGATCGAGAGCAGGCACGCCAATGATGGTAGGAACCCCATCTATTTATGCCGACCCCTTTTCTTCCCACGATGCAACGCGTCAAAACAAGAGACAGCAGCAGCCATTGATGGATATAGGCGGTGTGCGGCTGGTGCCCTCAACTCCGAGTCGGCCACGACATCGCCGTCCGCATGAATTCTCAATGTCCATTCTTCACCAAACACCTGAGCGTCTTCAAGATGCGCAGAAACACTTCATGACCATGACCGCAGCCTCACAGACTAAGAGCCATGCTAAAACTTCCGCAAAGGGCGAACATCATCCTCCACAGACGCCTCGACGAGCTCTGCAGCGACCCTCGAACCTCCCCCAAGCCCCCGACATCAGCTCCATAAACGTTTCTTCCGACCCCGATGCCGACTACGCCGTCGTTCTTTCCATGTACGAAGTCTACAATGACAAAATCTACGATCTCTTGACCCCGCCGATCAAGTCGAACGCCACGAAAGAGTACCGCCGACGGCCCCTTTTGTTCAAGTCGACAGAGCAGTCCGCCGATAGGAAGGTGGTTGCCGGGTTAAAGAAGATTGCCTGCACTAACATGAGAGAAGCCATTATGGTCTTGGAGGCTGGACTGCATGAGCGTCAAGTGGCGGGGACCGGCAGCAACAGCGTGTCGTCCAGAAGCCATGGCTTTTTCTGCGTGGAGGTGAAGAAGCGCCCCAGAGTCGGCTGCAGCCGGACTTGGGCTGGCAATGCCCTGACTATTGTCGATCTCGCCGGCAGTGAACGTGCTCGTGATGCAAAGACCCAAGGTGCCACCCTTGCGGAGGCTGGCAAGATCAACGAGAGCCTCATGTACCTGGGCCAATGCTTGCAGGCCCAGAGCAGTCTGGGAAGCAACAACAAGGTACGTCATGTTGCACACCAGGCATACTACGACAGAAGCTAACCTCCCTCTCCTTTCCAGCCCAGCGTCATGCCGTTCCGCCAGTGCAAGATGACGGAGCTCCTCTTTTCCAACTCCTTCTCCACCTCGTCCTCTGGTGTGGCTGTTCGTCGCAACCCGCAGCGCGGTGTCATGGTCGTCACAGCAGACGCACACGGTGACCTCAACGCAACTTCTCAGATTCTCAGATACAGTGCTCTGGCGAGAGAAGTCACGGTTCCGCGTATTCCCAGCATCACGTCCACTATCCTTGCAGAAACCCCCTTGACTTCTCACGCGTCCCCGCCTCTCACTTCTCCTGACTATCCTCCTCCTCCTCAGCGTCGCGGTTACTTCGGTCACGGCTCGGGAGGACATAGGAACTTCTCCCCTGGCTCTGACAACGGAGACCGAGTCCTCATGGAACACGCTGCGCTCGAGATTGCTCGCATGCAGGAGGAGATCACAAACCTCCACATCGAGCTGGATCACGAGCGCGAGTCACGAGTGTGTGCCGAGGCCCACCTCCTCAGCATGGAGGATCGCCTGATTGAGCTTGAACAGACGATACGTGAAGATTGCATGGCCGAATTCGACACCCGTTTCGAGCTTGAGCTGGCGCGGTGGAAGGCAACCCTGGCGGCGGAGCAAGAAAAGGGGGAAGAGCACTGGGATCGCAAAATGGAGCTTTTCGAAAAGGGTCTCGGTGTCACAGTAGCAGAGGACGACGACGTTGGCGAGGACAAAGAAAACCTACTGGTGGAAAACCTTGAGCAGGAGAACGAGAGACTGCGTCGCGAGAACGAGATTCTCAAGCGCGAGCTCGCCGGCCGGAGCCCCAGCAAGCGCAAACCGCTTTCCGAGCGCGAGGACTTTGGAGGCCGCAAGGCAGACAGCAGCGGCGGGCTCAACAACCTGGGCAAGAAGATGGAACGGTTGCGCGTTAGCAACGAGAGCACCGCGAGCACTGGAAGCACAGGTAGCCCGAAGAAGGTGCGCAAGCTTGGTGGCAAGAGATGGGAGCATGCTGCCGATGACGACTTTTGATTTCTTGTTTCGCTCCTTGGGATGTTATCCGCGCTGGATGGTTGCGCATGTTTCATCGGCATATACCCATGGCTCACGTTCTTTGGCTTTTTTTTTTTTTTTTTTCTCTCTGTCCAGGGGTTTTGGTGTTTGCGGGATGGCAATCTTTTTTCCTGTTTGGGTTTACGAGTGGGTGGATAGACGCACAGATATACGATGTAAAAACTAATTTGATGAAATGACCACGGACTCTTGTTGGCCAATCTACACCCTCTATCCGTGAAATACATGCATGGCAGCGATGCTGTTGTAGTCTGCCGAGGCCATATGCCATGAGCTCTTGGGGTATCTAAACAATAAAACATGCCTCCCAACCGATTTTCGCCACCTGCAGCCATCCAGTGACGACGAATCAAGCAGCAATCACAACAATCAAACTACTCGTCGTCGTCGTTTAGTCCGAAGTCATCCTCGTCTTCATCTTCGCCCATACCCTGATCGTCGTCATCGTACATGTGTGACTCGTCGCCCATGTCGTCGTAGTCATCACCGCCCCCGAACTCGTCGTCTTGATGGTCGTCCATCTCGTCTCCACTGCCACCCATGTGGTCACTCTCGTCATCAGCGATGGGATCATCAAGCACGCTGGGGGCCTTGCTGGTCGGGCGACTGGCAGCTTCGCTCTCTGGTCGAGATCCAGGGTCGCCGCGATCAGGGACATCAAACATTTGCCGAATGGCGTCGTAGTTGATACGCTTCGAGAAGCCACGTTCTTTCATGACGTTCACGGCAGCCTCTCCGGGGGTACTTGCAGGAGTTGTCTGGCCCTCGCCAATGCGAGGCCTCTTCTTACGCTTCCGGGTGGGCTTCTCCTTCTGGCCCTCGAGCTTCTTGCGGAAGAGTCGTTCCTGAGATTGGCGCAGCCAATCTTTGTTCTCGTTGACCCAAAGAAGCTCCTTGATCTTGATCTCTTCGGGGGTCAAGCAGCAGTTCAGGACCTCGGGGTCGTCGGCAAATTCGTCTTCACCCACCACCGGAGCCATCGAAACGGCCTTGTCAGGCTGCTGTTGTAGTGCCCAGATGGAGTGGATGCGTGCTCGCTGTTCAGCGTTGCTGAATGCCTTGGCGTGCTCGTATGTCTCGGGGTCGTTCATGATTTCTGAGATTTGTTCTTCCATCTCGTTCTCGTCCTGCTCCCATGCTTCGTTGATCGGTAGCTTCGGCTTGGCCTTTGTGGTCTTTTCGGCCTCCGGTTCTGCTTGCGAAGATTCATCGTTCGTTGTCGTTGCATCACCAAACTCTTCGGCTAGCGTCTCCAAGTGTTGTTTGCTGTTCGCGTCACGCAGTGCGGGCTCATCTTGTTGAATCTTGGACGGCAATGGAGGAATGATGTAGCCGTCCTTGTCGCGGCGGTACTCGATTGCGGGGGCAGATGACAGATCAGGAGGCGGAGGCAGTGGTGCCGGTGTAGCCCGTACGGTCTCTCCGTCATCTGTAACAGCACGCTTGCGCTTCTTGCCCAGCTCCTCTTGCTTCTTTTGCCAGCTTTCGGTGTTCCTGTAGAAGGACGGAGGGTCGTGTGAGTTGGAGCTGAAGTCCTGGGCCAAAAAGTCCTCCACCGTCATCTTACTGGCGTCCGTCACATTGAACTCTGTTAGACGCTCTTGGATGGTATGTGTGGTCACCTTCACAAGGTAAACGATTTCCCTGACAGTTCGGCGGAAGTTGTGCATTCTCGCTGCCATCAGAAGACAAGCGCCGCAGATACCAGAAGGTCGACGGCCCATGACAATCCAGTCTTGTTTCATGCGCTGCACCAGGCGGATGGCGTCTTCGGCAACGCGGTTGGTCATGTGCTTGAACTCAAGTTTGCTTGCCAGCCGGTAGATGAGATCTTCGGGGAAAACTTGTCCTTCGCCGTTGTCGAAGATGAAGACAGTGGCATTGAGTGCTTTGAAGGCTCGGCCAAGCTTGAAAACGTTCAACTGTGTGAGATCTGCGATTTGTTGTTAGTATTATGGTGGTCGAATCAGGGAAACGTGTGTGTGCTTACCGGCAAGGTCCATGAGCATGATGCGGCAAGGCTTTTCCGTACGGCAAGCAGCGTATAGACACACTGCGGCTACCATAACCAAAGTTCGACCCTGAACAAAGTTGGCTTGCGAGGCGAGCTTGAAAATTTGAACGGCAGTATTGACCGTGTTCTCGCCAAGATTCAGCTGATGAGCGTAACCCTGCATAAGGGAACGGGCTTCGCGGATGGACTTCTCTCGGTCGTCGGAGCCACCAACACGGCGGAAGGCAGGGCCAAGGGTCCGGACACCAGCTTGGTCGGCAGCAATATAGCTACCCTGGACCATGGCAGCACCGGAGGAAGTCTCGCCAAATTGAACCTCGGCGACAATGTTGCTGTCGTCAGCGACACGACCACAGGTCTGGCAGACGCCGTCGACGACGTTGGGCTTGACACATGCTTTGTTCGGACATTGCGGGCCCTTGGAGACGGCGACGGTAGCAGGTCTGGCGCGGTTCAGTTGTGCTTGAGCAGCAGCATTGGCGGCAGCAGCAGCGGCATTGGCTTGCTGACGTTCAGCTTGTTCGCGAATCGCTCGAATTCGGTTTGGGGGTTGGAATGGCTTCGACTTGGTTTGGGGCTTTTGCGACTTCTTGGTGGGCGTTAAAAACGACGACATGGTAGCGAGTTGAGTGCTCTTCGGAGGCAAGCAGTTGAGCTTGGGGTCTTTTTATTCTCAGCGACAGCAAAGGATCGCACAGAAGTATTGTAAGGTAGGGGCAGTGTCGAGGTTTCGGTCGTTCCTTTCCCGTTCTTCTTCGTCGTCTTCGTCTTCTTCTTCTTCTTCTTCCCCCTCCAGGCAGGCACAGGCACAGCCCGCCTCAAGATGGAGAGAGAAAGGTTGAGTTTGAAAGACGCGCCTTTGTGCGTATTCAATGCGTGTCCGGTGACGCAATTGTTCCTCGAATCGACAGCAAATCGGGTAGGCGTGTGTGTAAGCGCGGTTGGTGAGAAAGTTGGTCGCTGTTTGCTGCAGCGAGACACGAGATACTGGTGGCCGGCGACGTGAGGCGGGAAATGAAAAATTTGTGGGGGTGGGCGACGAGATGGTCGAGCGGGGGAAGGTGCACCTTTGCTTTCGGAGATGACTGTGAAGACTGCAGCCGACAGGCACAGAATGCTTCCTCGACCACTGGAGGACGGCCTTTGAAGAGGGGCACGGCGCTGACTCAGACACTGACGAGGACCGAAAGGGGCAAATCCCCACTGTAATCTTCAGCGTTCCGGTGGTCCACGGTTCGAATCCCCATGGCCTCCCTCCATCCAGGTTGTCGTCTGCTTTGGCCGGTCTTACCACGTCTGCCTTAGCTAAGCAGAACCGCTGCGGCTGGCTGGCTCTTGTTCCTTTTCTAGTTAGGCCTTTTCGATGTGAAATGGCGCCAAAACGACGTCCGGTTGGTTCATGCTCCTCCTTGAGTTAAAGCGACAGCAGCACATGATGATTCCAAGCGGGCACCATTGCAACTTGACCGACCCAAACTCGGACTCTGACAACAACAAAACAAACCTTCGTCGGCTTATTTCTTCGTTTCTGGGAATATGAATTCCGTTGAAAAACTTCTTACAAGGACCGACCCGGGTGCGCGAGTTGACAGACTCTACAGAGTACTTGCTGCTTCGGTCATGAATAAGCCAGCCACGCAGCAGACTTGTTTCCAAAAGCTCACGTTTTACTGCGGAGTCTCCACCGAATTCCCCGTAGATCAGCCGGACTGTTGGCCCCCGTGGGCCGAGTCACAGCGCTCTGCCCCGCGTTGTGGAACTGATCCGAGTCACCTTGGACATCCCCCCTGCATCTTCAAGCTTCCAACCGGACAATCGCATGTCGACAACTGTCCAATTCTTGATCCAATTGTCATGAGACGGGCTGTGTCCTAGTCACATTGGTAAGCGAAAAGGACAGATGTGTTGCGGTTACTTCCATTCGCAGCGCAAGTGGCTTCAGGCTTGAAGGTCCGGCCCGGAGCTCAAGCCTGGTTACCTGGAGTTTCAATGTGTTGCCAAAGGCAGGTTTGGTCTCTTCTGCACCGTACAATAGTACATCCGTGCCTGTTTTGATCTACAACCTCTAAGGAGCATGGCGGATTACCGGCCCACAAGACCGTTGTCATGTTTAAGATGGAGGTATCTCGCGTGGACCTTGTCGAGCACCTAAGACGCCCGGCGGCCATCCTGCTGCATCCCCGATGCGGGGCAGCCCGGGTCAACTTAATTCTCACACCATCTCAGCGTCTTACAAAGTCCACATGAGTCCTGCATCTTAGGCTATATAAACCAGCATCCCCGTAACCTCCCACCTGACTTTGGCTCATTGAACCCTTGATTCCAATTGAAACATCCTCGGCCCCTTGATACCCAGTAATCTACCTCACAGCCATCTTTCACGTTCAGCTCGCATTAGCCCTTGACGCAGGCACGTTCACAATGTCGAATAACAGCTTCACCCTCTCTGCCGGCCCCGGCACTGATGTCTGGAAGAAGCCCCCCACGACCAACATCTACAACGGTTTGTAAATACTCATGCCATCTCAAGAAGTCCATCTAACCATTGCAGCCCCCGTCCATGCTCTCCCAGCCAAGAACCTGAGCGAGTTCAAGTCCGCCAAAATCACCTTCTCGGCAGACTGGTCAGAGCAATACGACCAAGCCGGCCTCATCTTCACCTTTGACTCCGTCTCCGGCACTCGCGAACGGAGATGGATCAAGACCGGCCTGGAGTACTACAACGGCACCCCTCAACTCAGCACAGTCTCTTGTGACCGCTGGGCCGACTGGAGCATCAGCCCCTTGACCGCTTTCGAGGATTCCAAGAGCATCACCGTGACAATCGAAAAAGGCCGCGATGGTCTCGGCCTCGGTTTCTGGGTCTACTATATCAAACAGGACGGCACCAAGGAGCCGCTGCGCGAGATCTGCTGGGTCTACGGCGACGACGACTCATCAGGCAAGGACTGGAACCTCACTATTGGTGCCCTGGTGGCCCGGCCCGCCAAGGATGCCAAGGACGATCTTGTCGTTCAGTTCAAGGACTTTGACGTGCAATGGTCCACCTAAGCGGAGCAACAAAGCGTGATATTTGCCAAAGTAGTATTAATGAAACAAGTCTTTATTATATGACCATCTTTTTCCTCTCAACCCTCATCACTTCAACCTGTTGTTGACTTCGGGATCCCTGGTGGATGCAAGAGAACCGCAGTGCCCGATGTACATGTTGAAAGCCGGGTGAGGTACCCGCGAGAGGGGACGCTGAATTCAACATCAGAAGATGAGTAACAGTCGTCACTTTGTTCAAACACTTTTGGCACCCGGGCAGGGAACCACACCATATTGCCATCATAATCCGTGATGGCGCTGTTACTTCAATTGTCCTGCCAAATTACACCACTTTCAACCGCCAACCGAGCCTGAACGTTACAGCGGGGTATCATAATTCGCTCTTCCCACAAACAGTCTTAGATTATCTATCACCACCTTAACGACTAGCCGGACCATAATATGTGCCATCCGGTCCAGGTGGCACGTACTGCCCCGCGTTTGAAGGGTTGGATGCGGCCGCCTGTTCTCCCTTGTCTTGTTGTTGCGCTGGAATGTACGCTTGCTGAGGTTGGTGGGGGTAGGGCACATAGGATCCAGCTACCGCCTGGCTTTGCATGGGTGGGGGCGCGTTGACGGGCACCATGAAAACAGGCGGCCGAGAGTTGCGCTGGTTGGTCTCTACGCAGGCTCGGACAAAGAGAATGAAGTGGTTGATGCTGTCGCTGTTGATTAGCACACAAGCTCCAACAGTCTCGGGGAGAGGAGAGGGTCCCATGGACTTACAGCAACAGAGCAGTGAAGGCGGTAATGGTGTTCTGCATAGGAACCACCTTAGTCCTGAAGAAGGACTGCCGTCTGCTGCTATAAGAATAATAATAGTCATCAACATCTCGGAAGTATATGTATGTGCCCTGAAGGCCAACTGCTGCCGCAAAACAGAGCCAGAAGATTAGGTGTAAGCCAACGTGAGCGCCTGGGTGAATTCCGCGTCGGCCTCCTCTTGCGCAAATGGTAATGAGTTCTGCAGTGTCCCAGATGATAGCCACCGCAGCCTGCAAGGTAGACATTAGCCTCGAAACTTTGAGTGGATATGAAGCGCTACGGCGGCTTACCGGCAGCCAGCTCATAACGTAGAATGCGCCGCCGGAGAAGGCAATTGTCAGGACGTATGCAGAGATGCCGATGACGATTAAGCTAAAGACGATGTCGGAACATCGCATCACGATTTTGGCAATGTGCCATGGCTTGCTGTAGGGGATCACACGCTGGTGACCTTGATGTTCGTACGGTTGGTACCCCTGAAGGACGTATTGCGACTGATGCGCCGGGGAGGGCATGTTGCGCGGACTGACGAGTATGAAATCGGGAGGTCTGGTGATGACGGACAAGGACTAACGTGAAGGGTGCGAACGAAAGACTGGTTGTTCCCGAGGGCAGTTTGAGAAAAGAGCGAGGCTATCGACAGAAAAGTACCTAAGAGACGCGAACTGAGTAAAATTTGCTGCGGCAGTTGGATCTCATTTTATTGCACGACTGTGCCGCTCGTGTGTAACCAACAAGCACTGGCACGCGCGATCAGAAGGATTCTGCCTAGTCACATTCGCAACCTAAAAAGAGGGAGGGTCCCTTGGAAGTGGCGTAGATCAGGGTCGTGCCATTGGGTAGAGCCGTTGGTTCTCGTACGGATTTTCCTGAGAAACCCTGTCAGCGGCGCCGCTGGCTGCCTAGAGAAACATATGTCCGCTACCGCTCCAGACTTGTGTGGAAATTAGCTCCAAGCAAGGGGTCAGCCTCCATGATGTGCGGCTGAGGTTCTGGGTCTGACTGGAACCACAAAGGGCCATCTCTATTACCGGAAAGTTGAGGAGTTAAGTGACCTTTTTTTTGCGTCGAGCTCTAGTTAAACCACATTGCTGGAAGATCTTTCCAAAATCACGTCTTGGCGCCCGACACCAGAAGTGTATGGGACTTGGAACAGAACTCGGCCACGACGCCCCTAGGGCACGAAGGGCGTGCAATGCTGATCGTGATACCAGGTGAACTCATCTAGATCCCGATAGCAGCCAAGTTGTGGCGTGCAACCACTTCCAGTCCCTGCTGCAACAATTCAACATCCTCCGCTTGTTGATAACCAGTGTTGAACAACCCATAACGCCTTGAATGCAGAACTAATTGACTTTTTTGTCCGTCTGTGGCTTTACTCCCGCTGCAGTACTACGACCAAACCCATGATTCCCAGCATCACCGTCTTGAGCCACGGGTGCTCAGAGAGGAGGATGGTGACGTATCCGACGAAGGGAATGTATGCGACGACTGAACCGATAATGTCGCTTCGTACGAGGAAGTCCTGGCCCTTGGCATACAGTTCTTGATCGGCTCCTGATTTCCTGTTAGCTACCGCCGCAAGGTGCTTTCCCAAGTCTGGTACGCACCCGCATTGTTGTCTCCCTTCGTGAGTAGCTTCGCTTGTGGTCTATGGCGACGAGCCAAATTAGCAATGCAATCACAAGAGCAGCAGAGGAGGCGCCATACCCAGAGCCGAACTTTTGGATGACACGGTGGACAATCTGAGGGCACGTCAGCACGCACGAAGCGTCGATTGAAGCAGCTGTCCCGTACCGGAATGTTCTTTCCCTTCACCTCATATACAACAATCTCGCCGACATCCGTTTCTTGGAGGAAGTTTCGGTTCCAGAGGAAGAGCACTGCGTCCGGTCAGCATCGCATCGCATGGTTGGAAGCTGGTGCGGCGGGGGAGACGTACAGTCTCCTCTTTGGAAGGCCGGCTCCATACTACCGGAAAGAACAACGACGATGGGAGACGGCGAATCGCTAACGACGGAGAGACCCTTCCACATCTGCGCGCGCGCACGAGTTAGCAAGTGTTCGGCAGGGCCCTGCGGTAGGCGCAGGTGGGCTGCATACCATGAAAGCGGTGGAAAGGATGAGCGCAAAGTTGAGCAGCTGCGACGCCGCCTGGCGTGGGTTTCCGAGACTCGACAACATGGTGAGAGCGGCGGTGGCAGGAGCAGTGGGATCGTGATGTCGAGGTGCGGTTGGCGGACTTGGAGTTTGAAGTTCTGGCCAGCGATGCACCTCGGACACTTTCAGTGAACCTTGAAGCAAAGAGCACTGGCCACGCGCTTGTCTTCAGGATGTGGAACGTGTCAACGGAGGGAGGTACGTATCTATCTTATCTTATCGTACCTACCTTAGCTACCCAGCTTCCAGCGGGAGATCTGCACAGACCACCTTTTATTTTCCAGGACCGACCTGAGCTTCGTTGTGCTGGGTTCATGTGCTGCAGGCTTGGAACCAGCCAAGAACACGGCGGCTTCTCATGGGAACATCAGGTTTGATAAACTCTCGATCAGAAGGCCATCACTTATTTTCGGAAAAGAGGGAATCCCTTGCAGATGAGCCCAGCTCTAGAAAAGAGTTTTGCTGGCCGGGCAGTGTCTATACACACGCGTGTAATCCGTAGCAGTCACAATTCACAGATTCAAAATTCATCCATCAATGTCGATCTTGTCTTTCTGCTAGCAAGCGACATAGCTAGTGAGGGGCCAAGACAAGAATCATCTCAGATCAAGCCCTTTTACGGCGAGCACCTTTCCGCCCCAAGAAATCCGTGATCACTTGAGAGCTAGATAGCCAGCCTTTCAACCTTGTCTCGCACCACCTGGATGGTACCAGCCAGCTCACTTCCCTCATTGGTAGTGATGCAGGCAGCGATGACTGGGCGACTGACACCGCAAGCCCTTCCGAGAGCCGCCTTGCTAGGGACGAAGACGTAAGGGCCGTTCTTGTCCTCGCAAAGCAGGGGGAGGTGGAGAATGACGGCAAGAGGGGCAGCATCCGCAGCGAGCAAAGCGATTTCGCAGGTGCCACGGTTCAGGGCTTTGGTCACTGATCCAGAAGTCAGTCGGACAGGCGGACAGCAAGTTTGGAAGTGAAGACAACGAACCTTCGTTGGCGCCCCGTTTGGCCTGGCGGTGGTGGGTTGCCGTTTGAGCGAGATCGAGCAGCTCCTGGGTGAGAGCAGCATCGGCCAAAGGCCAAGCTGAAGTGGTCGTTAGTCAGGGCCGGCATGCGTTGCATGAGAAGGCACAAACCTGCAGCTTCAGGCGCTGAAGACATTTTGCGTGCAAAGGCTCGCCGGATAGGTTCACTGCCTCGCGAATTGGATGCAACTGCTGTGTAGCTGGTAGAAGGCTCGCCCAAGGGTTCACTGCCTTACTGTCTGCGAAGTTGAATGTAAATGAGCCAAGTTCCAAAACTTTTTTCCCATGCACGGATATGTCACCCAGGGTGGAACACGTGACTGATGGTGCATCTTACGTAAGGTGGATTGGTCTGACCTGCCGAAGGCCAGGTACACCCGTGGACGTAAGGTCAGGTAGCCGGATAGAAAAGTCCGAGCCGCAGATGCCCTCCATCAACAGCACCCAAGATCGTGGTCCGAAGAGGGACGCCAACAGTGTCGACGCTGCACCTTCCAGACTCTAGCAGGCTGGCCGGCAGTTTCAATTGGAATGTATCTCTCTACCGAACCATAGCAGCTCTTGCAGGTATCTCACAAGAATAGGCACGGGAGGCAAGCACTTCTGGCCCATGCTACTTATGACCTTGTCGACTCTCTTGCTTCCATTGTGTTCTTGCTGATTGAATAGACAGCTCCTCTGCACGTATCGAAAGACAGAAGGCTAGATGCAGCGTACCTCACCTAGTACCTTGGATGCAATTACCTTCCAAATTCATCTTCGTGCAGCCCAATATAGGAGGCTGCGACAACCTCTTGCCTCGCCTCATGACAGAGCCCACTCCTTCCGCGTCAATCATCGTCAATCATCGTCCTACCTTAGTGCAGTTGCCTCCTTCCGTGAACATCATTAACCCCAACAGCAGCCATGGCTCAATTTTCAAAGCGCGGGAAGGCACGGGCTGCACTTTCTCAGCACTTCTCCTCTCGTCACCTCTTGTCTTCGACTGTCCCGCCGACCTTTTGAACCAACATCCCGCTCCAGACCTCATCCTTGGCTTGCTGATTCAACCTTCATCAATAACACAGCCGCATCCACGCTGAACTTCTTGGATTCGATTTTTATTCCATCATCTCTTTGGTATCGAATCCCTGACACTTCCTCAATCTCTCTGCCAGCCTCCGGATCACCTCAATGGACGCCTCCGTCAGAACGCCTTTGCTCCACGGCCAGGCCGGGCATGCCGACGAGGGATTGCCCACGCCAGCCGCCTATGGCCAGGTCCAAGACCATGTAAGAGTTCCTCGCCCATCCTCTGGCCATTCTCCTGGCTTTGGCTTACATTCAATCGCCAGCCTGCATTCCTGAGAGCATGCCACTCGCCATGGCGTTGTCTGCCGCAGAACGCCCTCTGCTGGATTCGAGGAGGTGTCGTTGCCTACTTGACCGCAGTCGGTGCAATGATCCTCGACTACAAGCTTCGAGAGAAGTCGCCGTACTCGAACTGGCGCGTCGTCTTTGACTTCTCCATTGTCACTTATTCTCTGCTTTTGATTTACCACTTGGTGGTGCTGGTACGAATCATCGTCGTGGTCCGTGTTGCAGTGACTGACATGGGTTGCATCCAGGGTTGGACCTACACCCATCTCTACCACCCGCACATTGACGACAGCAACCGTGGCTAGGAATACTGGTTGCTTAGATTGTCGTCGCTGCCCTACGACATGTCCAGCCTCCGCAAGCAGTTCTACTTCACCATGTTCTACACAGTCACCACTGTCTTCACCTTCATGAACACCTGCCTCTACTGGTTTGTACAGCTGCCGCACGACGACAATGGGAACGCCGAGCCCCCCAAGCCCCAGCCGTCTGGTGGCTCGCACGCGTCGAGCATGTACGAGCAGTCGTTGGGCTTTGAGATGACTCGCCTGGAGGACATCAATAAGGGCAAACCACATGGACCTTGTGAGTCATCCTTTCTGATTGGTATGGCCAAGTCTAACGAATTGATGTTAGTCACGGAGATTTTTGGTGAAGGCTGGTTCAAGGCTTTTGTCATCATCAACCTGTTCCTCGTCTCGACAGTCATTGCACTTTTCGAGATATTCTGGCTCAACAGCATCAAGCGCCCTCTGGTGAGTGACGCCAGTGCCGAACTCGGGGAGGCAAGTGCCGGCTGACAAGACTGACCACCGTGCAGGCTGTTGGTGCGCACACATTGGGCGTCATCTTCTTCGCGGGTCTCTACCTCGGTTGGGCAGCCATCGGCAAGATCGAGACCGGCGCCGATGCCTTCTACTGGCTCGACCAGAAGGTGATCGGATCGCGCGAGGCCGTGGTGGCAGCGTCGATTGGATTTGTCATTCTTGCTCCCATCTGTGGGTAACCCGGTACCGAGTGACATGTTGAGAGAGAGAAAGCTGACCGGTTGCCCAGTGTACGCGCTCATGTATGGTCTCATTGGCATGAGGGAGAGTATCTCCCGGGCTGCCCACTCGAGACGGGTAGCCGCCGCTGCCGAAGCAGCGGGCCACTGAGGGACTTTCGGTCGAGACGGGTCTCGTCGGAGATGAGCGGGGGGGATAGGTCGGGCGGTGAGGACGGCGGTGGCCCGGTTCTGGCGGGCTTGGCCATACGTGGTTGTCAGGTGTTCCTATCTTGATGGATGCCTCAGATTGCAGGAGGGATTAAGGCATGCATCGGGCTGGAGTCGAAGGAGGTGTAGTGCCTTGGAGGCGGTGGAGGAGACGACTTGGAGGGGGTGTGAGGATACGATTCCGAAATAACCTAGAACATTATGACTTCCAACAAGAGAGACCTATTTCCGAGCCGAGGCCAGTAAATGACGAATGAAGAGTGACTGACAGAAAAGGAACAGGAGGCATGGGTGATGGGTGATGGGTGATGGGGTTTGCGAGCTATCTTGGTCATTGACGGGACGGCGCGGGGAGAGGAGATGGTCGATGGTAGAGATGGGTCGGTACGGCGCAAGGAGCGGTGTTGAGGCGGTGATGCAGGTCACTGGGCTTGCCGACAGTGAAGAGTAGCGGAGAGCAGTCGGCAAGCCGGGGTATGGATTGGCGGAGGACGGGACGGGTGGTCGGGGTGGTCCAAGATGATTGGCGGCGGTGGTTTTGTGCCTGAATCTGCCCGACTAGCTGCATGGCAATCTTGTTAGGGGTGGCCCTTTCCAGGCTGGAAGGTGGACGATGGTGCGTATGGCATGCTTCGAAAGGGTTCTCGAGAAAGAGGGGGAGAGGGGGGAATTCCTTGGTGGGATGATGGGATGATGGATCTGTGCCGGGATGTTGGGCTGAGTCCGGCAAAGGCGCGCAAGAGATGGTTCGGACGAGGGGCAGACGGTTCACGACGAGATGAGAGATGGTAGTTTGGAGGGGACACCACGATATGCCTGACTGTCAGAACAGCAGCCGTTCATGCGGCTAGAAGGACATGAATGAGCAGACTTGATAGCAGCTCGGGACTCTAGGACAGGCGTTGGGTTCCCGTTTGGGTTGTGGCTAGTGAAGTTAAGGTTGCCATGCCGGCGGCAGTCAGGCCAATGCGAAGCAACGGGTTGAGTGATGGATGGTGCTGGCGGAAGCTCAGTCGTGGAATCTCGAGGTCAAGACGAGCAGGAGAGACAAGCGGCATGGTAAGGTATCGATGATGCGGCGAGAGGTTCCTGTAGGGTATCCATGAACACGCGACGCGCGCGAGACGGTGTTCGTGGTTGAGGAGGGGGGAGTCAGTCGTCAGTGGTCAGGGTCCTGGGTTCCAGGTTCAGTTCTCAACAACAACTGGGGGCCGGACAAGATGCAAGATGGGAGAGGGCGACGATTCGGAGAGGGTCAGTGAGGGTGGAGGTGAAGTCCAGATCCTGCAGTTCAGAGTACGTTCCAGAAGGTGTAGACGATGAGCCAACCGGAAGGGCAGAAGGTCGAGCCGCCGATGAGTTGTCAAGTTGTCAGTGTGTTGCTTGGCCAGTTGGGGGGCGATAAGGTACGTTCAGGTTTATCGGTCGGGCTCCCTGGAGCACGGCGCCAGCACCGGGACGTGTATCGGGACATGTATCGGTACCCAGCGGCGGTGGCAGGCGTAGCCAATGACACCCGGGTAAAGGTCCCGACCGCCCTTCTTGCGCCTTCTTTTGGGGTCCATGAGGGAAGAGATTCAGGAGATGAGAGTGATGAGGTCTTTGGCACAGGAGAAGAGCCCCGCGTTGCGAGTGCCTCACGTGCGGCAACGGGCGACTGGACAGCGCATGGCTGGGTCAACGGGCGACGGTCGACAGCAAGTGTTGACTGATGTTTCCAGGTTTGGGCCGCTATTCCTATTTCTGGCCACCCCCTGTGCTGTGTCCAGCGTATCCAAGGCAAGGTACCGACCCAAGGACAGCGCATTGCTTGAAGCTGAGGGTCGAGACGGCGACAGATGTACCGCTACATATCTCAGGCAATGGGTTCGGGGGTACAGATACCCAAGGAGGTTAACAACAATTAAGGTGCGTTAGCGGGCGGTGCCCCGGTTGGCGGCGCTTGAGGGCTGCTGGAGGTTCTCGACTGCGCCTATTTCGGTACGTCTCCTGGGTCCTGGGTGTCCTCGTCTGTCCTCGGACTCTGGGCTTGTTGTGTGAACTGGCAGTGAAGTCATTCCAGTGTCACCAGCGTTCCATTCCGAGAGAGGCCAGCCGTTAGGCGCTACCCTGCTTGCCTGCCAGGCCTGCCTGCTCGAGGTGCTTGTCTTGGGCGGCGATGCTGCCTGGGCTGTCCCTGGGCCGCCGTCCCCCCTCTCAGCCCTGAGATGAACTCTCTTAGTGGTCGGGTTGTACCTGGCTCACATCCCCCGCGGCGTCAACCGCCCTCCCGCCGTTCGAGTAAGAGACAGCGCGTGAACCCAGGGTTTTTTTTTTGTTGTTGCCGTCCTATCATGGCGCGCCTGGTGCTCACCACCATCAACCACTCACAGTAAATGCGGCGGTCGGGGCGGGGGACGGGAGCCAATGGAAACACGCCAAAGGCAAGAATCATCACCAATATCAGTAGTCGGTATAAATATCGCGGCTCCCCCTCAAAAACACCCCTCTTTCCTCTTGTTCTCCCCTCCCCCCCCCTCC
>NW_026517485.1:0-71225 GCF_026319265.1 Colletotrichum chrysophilum | reverse complement strand
ATTCTTATAACCTTGCCATTGACCTTGTCGATATTCCTGGAACCTTCTAGCAAATACGCCATTGGATTTGGTGGGTCCAATGAGTCGTGGCTGAGGGTCTTGCCGAAGGCCGAACACCGGTCCATAGACCGTGACAATTACTAAGGGCGTTTAGTAATATAGCTCCCTTACGTCTTAAGCAACACAGCCTACGCCACGCCGTTAATCGATAGGTCACTGCATATTCTGAGACCCAATTGTAGCATACCTTTGAAAGGCAGTCCTCGTGATGCAGTTCATCTGATGAGAACTGAAAGAAACTATGTAGTACACGAGTTTCATTAGCACGTCTGTACTACGTTGGGAAGAAAGCAGCCGGTCAACATTTGAGATCCTGAAGACAGTGAGTGTACATTCATTATAAGATAAGGATTTCGTCGCTGCCATATTCAAGTGTTACATTTTCGGGTATCATTGCAAGTGAGGACGTTTCCTATTCCCTTGGGCCTATTCTCCCAGTCACCCCTATTTTCTATTGTTATTGTGCACTCTGAGTCGTGTCGTTGTGGTCTATCGTCTCTACTCTTCAACTAAAGCAGTCTCGTCCTGCCTTCCATTCTTCTGATATCTTGACGTAACGCTCTGCAAACTACCCACATTCAGCTGGAGAAGCACCGATTTAGCCGGCCATTCCGTCCGTCCCCTTTTCTGGTATTGGAATGGATCTACGAATTTTACTCGCCGTGTTCTTCATAAGCATAATTAGTGCAACAAACATTTCTGGTCTCTATCAAAGCCCTGTGGACTTTGATTGGGACCCCAAAGACCCCCCTCTGTGGACTATCCGTCCTGAGGATCGTTATGCGTGTTTCGACAACAAGACCGCTTTCCTTGAGAAACGTTCTGGAGACCCCTGCTCGAGCAGAGATCACCATGCTCTAAAAATGTACCACCAGTACTTCGAAGCAGATTGTAAGGCAAAGTATCACATCCAATCAGACGGCACATGCGAAAGATGGTCGGATATTGAGACAAAATGCGGCAGCTTTTGTCAAATTCGTTAGTATCAATCCAACGGGCCTTTGGGATTCTGAGAATAACAAGTGGCTGACTCTGGTGTGCGTAGGCACATACTTCGAATGGGCCGAGGAACGACCATTCCCCCATTCTGATTGTCACGCACCAGTCGAGTGTTCCATGAAAGAAAGTGAATCAACATCCGTTGGTTGGAGTGTCAGCGTCACCCCGAAAGTCGGCAAACTATTCAAGGCTGGAATATCTGGCGGGTGGTCAGAGAGTTGCAGCACTGCATACGGTCGCACCTGGACCGTCAAGTTGGATAAAGGCCAGTGTGGCTACTTTACGTTTGTTCCCGTGAGGAAGGTGGTCTGGTAAGACAATTGCATTTTTCAGTATCTGAATGATCTCAGCTAAACAGTCTCCTCAGTGGTACATTGTCAATGTGTGTCGAGAGATCGATGTCCTTCCCTGGGCCTCCTCATTTTAAAGCTTGGTGCGACAAGGGGAAAGACCAAACTGAGCATCGTGGGAATGCTTGCATTAATGAGTTGTGGCTGATATGGCGAGTCCGGCAAACAAATTCCGGATGGTGCCATCATATTTGTCTACACCGACTGTCGAACGCGCGAGCCTCTGCCGATGGACAAACAGGATCCTATCTACTCTTCCCCCGGTGTTGCTCTCGATGGTAAAACCATTGACAGCATTCAACAAGCCTGGGTTTGGAACTCTTGCGAGATTGTCGACATTGAAGGGTCAGGTGACAAAAAGTTGATCATTAGAGGTTCGGGTTTTCCCGATGAAAAGATTGGAGAGAACGGGGTCGCTTTAACAAGGGATGTTGTGAAGAAGTGCGATATCTACGTGGCTATAGGAGCTTACCTACCCAAAGACGTCAAATTCGATTTCTATGCAAGAGGCAGGCCAGACGATTCGCCCAGGGATCGAGGGGCCACATGGCAATACACAGCGACCGTCCATCCAAATACCAGACCGGGTTGCATAGGAGAGTTCCTAATGGATATTGGAGCCACAAGGCAGGACAAATGTATTGGAGAAGCAGTGCCTCAGGAGAAGAGAGGGTTTGAAGGGGATGTAAAGCAACACTCATGGGTCGCGTAGCCGAGTAACTGATAACCTATCCATCTTTTGGAATCTTCATTTCACGTGTGATTTTGACACCCAAGATACCGAGCAGTATTTGATTCTCAGACAAGGGTCAGAAGCTGGTTTCCTTTGCCCATGGCAGTGTTAGTAAGAATGTGAGGGCTCTGGACTGGTTGGGCGTTTGAATTGTGTGTCTACCGTCTTAACTTAGGCGAGCTTGTTTATCTGAGTTGATGCCGGCCGCTACCGGTGTATGGCTGAGGGACACCTTGATGACTTGCCCATTCATGATGTCCATCTAAGTTGGAAAATAACACAAAGTACCTCCAGCGACCTTTCGCAATTCGCAACCAGATGTCTAGATCTGCAATCACAATCTCCACCAAGGGACCTTTAACAACGGTCGGACTGGATGTAATCTGAATGTTAAGGTTCTAATTTGACGCTTAATACGAGTTATGTGAGAAGCATTGTCGAAATCTCCTTCGCTAGTGATAATTTCTGAAGCTGACATTATAAGGTGGATTAGAAGAGGACTTTGAGACCAAGCCTCTGCTTCTAATGTCTGCAGGCACCCAAAATGTGGCACAGAAACTGGATCACACTTGCCCTCACTCATGCGGCCTCTATAACAAATTTGCATGTGGAAGTGCTGGCTTAAATGAGCCGCAGGCCTAGTCACTATGTTGTGTTTGTTGCATTTAATGTCAAGTCTAAGTCTCCCGCGAAAATCTTGAGTTAGGGTTCGAGTTCGCCTGCGAGGTTGGTTTCGCGAGTTATCTCCAAAAGCCAGTGCAGATCCACTGGACCCGTTGCCATCACGGTTGCTGATTTTCTTTCAAAGTTTTCTCCCCTTCACACCATTCGAGTATAAAATGCTAGCGGTGCGAGAATTCCATGCCGTCGTTTCTTCAGGCAAGACTCCCCTACCCTCTTCTTGCTCGCTACATTGTGGTTCAACAATCGACATGGATACGGCAAGGCTCACCGAGGCAACTTTTGCCTTCCTACCTTCCGAGCTTCTCAGTATGATTGGCGATGTCCTCGACAACATCCACGACCTTTCAAACCTCGCTCGTGTGAATCAAACGTTCTACCGCGTCTTCAATTGTTTGCTGTATAAGGCCGCCGTCGAGGACCACCATCCAGGCCCGACGATCGAAGAAGCGAGCAACGGGAATCTCGGAGCTCTAAAGCTCGCAGCTGAACACGGCGCCAATCTTGACTACTATCAGGTTAAGCCGCTCACAGCAGATGAAAAGTTGGCGAAGGGTATTCCATACCAATTATCTCCGCGCGCCCGCTGGGGAGCACCCCTCCACTTCGCCATCATCTATGGCCATCAGCATGTCGTTGAATGGTTGATCTCCAAAGGCGTCGACATCGAGGCTCCGGCGCGACTTTATTGCGGGTGCGTGAGCCCCTGGAACGACATCTCTCCTTACCACGAAACTTATCGTACGGACTACGATAAAGGTGTCATGGTCTGGACCCCGTTACATTACGCCATTTGCCATAGGCAGACCGACATCGCGCACCTATTACTTTCGACTGGTTCGTCGCCACTTTGTATGGTTCCTCCGCAGCCAGCGTCATGGCCACCCGAGCTGAAAATTCTTGAGGAGCTATATTGTGATTGCTCGACAAGAATTCGTCACATACTTATGGATCATTCTTATCGGAAGGACAGTTGTGCTATTTATTGGGGAAGAAATGTTTTCACCACAGCACTCGATACGGCAGTGGCTTCCAGAAACAAGTCAATTGCCACGCGTCTCATAAAGGATCTCGGGATGGATCCAAACTGCTTGTGGGGCACGGCTCACAACAGCGATTTCCAATATTTGGCAACATGTGATGATGTGTCAATGATTGACCACTTGGTCTCATTTGGGGCTGATTCGAGGCTGCTTCTGAAAGCAGATTGGGACTATACCAAATTCCCTATTTACATCGCTTTTCGCATGCACCATGCATCCGCAGCTTTCAAGTTGGTGGAATGTGGCACGCCGATATGGTCAAGGAAGGAAGTGTGGGATTATGACATCGACTCTTTCGAAATGGTCGAGCAGCCGCTTGCTCTCTTAACCGAGGTACTCGCAGGCTGGGATTATGAGTCTCCTCGTACGAATACGCGGTTTTGTGGACTCACAGATAAGTGCTGCGACCACGACCAGCATGAAATCGCGGCAAGGAAAAAAGCATTCCTTGAGCTCGCGCAGCGGACAGTCGATGAAATTCCTCACGAAGTATCAACCAACGAACTCACGGACATCCTGGCGCGAGGACTCATCGCTATGGTCGATCATGCAGACTTCTGCGATGAAGACTTTTCCGAATACTTTAAGATCATCAAACCTGCTCTGAAGAAAGACGCAATTGGCGACTTCCGGCAATTGACACTTTCTCTGTTGGTCAACCATAAAACAAGGGACTATGAGTTTGCTCAAATGCGTGGCATCGCGTTTCTGTTGGACGACCAATGTTTTGGTGAGCCTATCGCACGTATCAACAATAGACTGATGAAGAGAACTTTGGACAGGCTGGTGAGAGAAATTCCATGGCTAGAAGAAGGCGACAACCCATATGCCATCTTGACAAATACAGATTGTCTCATCAGAACAATGGAACTTTTGAGAGTACAAGGAGCTTGGAAGGATGCCCGAGAACCACCTGGAAGACTTTCCATGGAGGAAAAGAGCTCCTGGAGCCTTGCTGGTACAATTGTGGAGGGCGAGAACTGTCCAGAGCTCTCCGGTAAATGGAACAAGATCAGGTCCGACGAGTTGAAGATTATCCCGTCCAAGTATTGGCACATCTTCAAAAAGATCAGGTGGGAATCTTAGTAACAAAGGGTGATGCAAGCACTGGAACGGTGATTCTGAATATGGGAGAATGATCTTGGATTGATGGTACAGGACTTCTGGGAGGACCATGTGGAATTCACACAATACACGAAAACTCCCCATGTATGGGCATAAGAGCCTAAGGCGGATATTGAAGTGATCAGATAGATAGTGGCTTACGGCTGGCAATCTCTGGCAACCAGACGTCCAGATCTGCAATCACACCCTCAACCAAAGAACCTTCAACAACGGAATTGTTCCAGCATAACGTGACCGTGATCTCTCCCCCAACGACACCCGCCATGTTGGCACTGAATCCAGGACCCAAGACCGACGCTGACTGGGAGAACACCGCTCGCGTCATCTTCCAGCTCCCACTCCCTCCGTCGATGGCTCCCAGGTTGCTGAGCTCCCAGCTGTTGCTTCGTTCCTGGCCGTCCTTCTGGCGGAAGAAGTCGTGAAAGTCGCCGACGTATTTCAGCATGGATCCTAGGTCGTCGTGTGGCAGACTCGAGAGCTTGTCGTTCATGGTAGACTTGACGGAGGCGGCGACTTCCCAAATGGCATCTTCGTATTCTTTGCCTGACGACGAGCGGAGCTTGGTGACGAGAGCAGGCGGGATTGGATGGTCTCCTGATGTCACGAGCACGAGCATCTGGTTCTTTGCGTCAAAGTCTGAACCGGCGGGCAGGTACCGCCTCAGACTGATGGGGGAACAGGGCTCAAATGCCGGTGCCTCGGACTCTGGGATCCGTCGGGCTGCGGATGCGACAATGAGGGCATGAAGTAGCGGTGTCAGCGTAACAGAATGGCTTCGTGCTACGGCGAGCAGCTTCGTCGCAAGCGCTGGAGGAATCCGCAAAATGTGGGTGCTGGTCTCGTTTGGCTGCGCAAGATCGATCGGGCGCGCTTTCCACGGTCGAATAGCGGGTTTGTTCTTCAGCCACGAAGGGCCAAAGGCGTCCCAAAGAGTGGCCAGGAAGAATGTCCAGCTAAGTCGCGAGCTGACGAGTTCATGTTGCGGTGGCGGTAGCACAGGCAGTTCTGGAAATGCGATCGTCTTCCCTTCCAGGCCTGGAATGTCTTTCATGGGGTGGCCCAGCGCTTCGAGGAGTCTTTGATGGAAGATGGAGCCGCTGGTGCCGTCGCTAATGGCATGGTGGAAAGCGTAGATGATCTCAACCTCGGATGGCGTCTCTTCGCCATTGAAAATTGGGATGATGGAGACCCTCCACGGTGGGCGCTGCTCGATATCTGGCCATAGCTGGGAATGCTGGTATGATAGATGTTTGCTCAGGGTAGTGTCCACTGCGTCTGGCCTCGATGGCCCGAACAATTGGATATGTTCCGACAGATCGACACGTGGGATATGAACAAAGCTTGTGCTTTGTTTGTCTTGATCGATGATTCCGACCCGCAACATGGGCTGCTCCAGGACGACTTGTGCAACAGCCCGCTGAAGAGTGTCTCTCAGCGTGGCATTGTCAGTGCCAGGTGGGACCGCGTACCGGCCCGTGACGGAGACACAATGGTAGAAATTCAGAGAGTGGCGTGCCGTGGAGTATTTCTCCCTGTAGTAGCAGACGTCAGAGGCTTTCGCAATGCATTGGGTATGTCTGTGGCGCCTACATGTAGCCACATGGCCGGGCCACTGTGGGTTGAGGCTTCATGGCAGGCAACTTGGAGCGGTCTTTCAAGCTCTCAAGTTGCAGACAATGGCGGTTGGACCCTGAGTTGAATTGCTAAAAATGAACAGCAGGGAGGTTGAGTCGCGATTGGTCCAAGCTCACGCAGTGTCAATAAAAACAGGCGTGGACATCCCTCCGTTTTATCGCGCTGGTGAGCACAAAGCTCTTGTGCACGGGCATTGTTGATGCAAGGGGTCCCCGACTGAGAGAGGCATAGCTTCCTGTTGTGCCGTCTTCATATTGATACTGATGCAGGGGCAGTCGGCCTCCGGGTCTCTCACGACGCGCAATCTTCCAATGTTCGCTTGAGATATGAGCTGCAATGAGTTGTGGAGGCCTCTCCTTTCCAGCTGAACAGCTGAAGACTGGGGCATAGCCATGGTTTGCAGACATGGTTCGGATCCTACGGAACAAAAAAGGAAAAGGCAGCCGTTGCAGAAGCTGAACAGGAAAAAGCCAAACGGTCATGGCGTTTCTCAACGGTTTGCACCGTTTTGAAAATCGGCCATCAGGGTCCAGAACTCAGGAACCGCATGCACGAGCCCCACTTGCACCGGCAGCTTCCGATTAGTCATTTCCGAAATGGTTCTTCCGCGCCGATATTTGGGAGGGGCCGTGTGGGGTTTAGCTCAAGGAGGAAAGAGGTCCCACGGTGGCTCACGCCTGCCCAGGGGAGCACCCCCCGGTCGCTGCTTAGTGGGAGACGCGGTTAATCACTTTCGCTCTCCGTCCCAAATTATTATCCTTCTCCTTTTGCGCGATCAATATTCCCCTGATGACTGCGAATCGCCGCGACGAACATGACCTCGACCGAATCATAGCATACCCGCGACTCGATTTTTGATCTTTCACGTCGCGTCAACTGTGTTTGACGCGACTTGTCGCCGAATCGCATCGCATCGCAAAACCATGCAGCTTCCCGCTGCTTGACGCCTTACACCACCAAAAACCAAAGAACGTGGCCCCAAGATTTACCCGCCATGAACCACGATACAGCCGCCCCGGGTCAGTTCGGGGCGCGACCGAACCGCCGTGCTTCAGCCCAATTGACTATCGACCAAGAGGGCCGCAAGCCGCTGTTCTCCAAGCCGTCGCGCGAGACGCTCAACCCAAGAGACACTGCCCCGGCAGCGTCAGCAACAACAAACCGTTATGGCTTCTCCCCCACGAACGCGCGCCCACCTTCTCGCGCAGCTGGTATTCCCCGACCTCCAAGCTCTGCCTCCATGCGACCACCTTCACGAGCTGCTGCTGCCGCCATTCCCAGACCCTCAAGCTCGATGTCCCAGACGCCGTCAGTCGGTTCCAACCATTCGGCCGATGTTGTTTCGCCTGGATCCCGACTTCCCCGCCCCAAATCTACAATTGGAGTCTTCGCCAAGGGCAAGGTTCCTTCCGTAGCCGATGTTTGGGCGTTGGCGGGAGAAGAAGACCGACCCAGCCCCAGCCCTCTCGAGAGAACGCGCAGAACGTCTCCTGCCGTCGACGCTTCCCCGAGCCCTGCGCCCCGCCCTTTCCACAACAGACAGGTCGCTGAAGAGGCCAAAGTTCGACAGAACCTTAACAAGGAACCCAACGACTTCGGCCGTGCCCGACCCCTCTCCAGGTTGTCCAGCGACTCGCTGCGCGACAGCTACGTCGCCCGCTATGGTGGATACAGCGGAAGTCCAGCGTCGCAGAGCGGCTCTAGCTCCGGCAGCTTCACCCGCCGACTGAGCCAGTACGAACGCGAGATGGCCGAGTCGCCCAGCGCTGCCCGCCAGCCAGAAAACCTCTTCGGCAACACGAGAGTCGGGCCGTACATCGCGGACACCGGTCGAACACTAGCGCGGAAGACGAGCAACAGCAGCCTGAACGGTGGCTCCGGGCTTGGGCGGCGCACGAGTAACAGCAGCTTGAATGGAGGCCAGACACTCGGGAAGCGAACGAGCAACTCGAGCTTGAATGGCACCAGCCCAAACCTGGGTAGAAAGACAAGCTACGGCAGTTTGGGTAGCAGCCCTGGTGCTAGGGCGTTTGCCAAGAGCTCAGTCCCGGAAGGTTGGATCAAGCATCTTCTCGATGAGGACGACAAGGGCATCAAGAGAACACCCAAACCGGACTGGGAAATTGCTGCCAACACGCCACTGCCTTCCGTTGAAGCACTCGAACCGACACCCCCAACTTCGCGACCGGGCTCTACGAACCCTGAGGCGCGATCGCCGGAGAAGAGCTTCGCCTGGCAGCTGGATGCCGACTTCACTGCCGGAGACCTTCAGATCTCGGACAGCCCGCGCATTAGAATTAGCGGCTCTGGATACGACGATGCCTCCAATCGACGATTCTCCAATGGCAGCGCATACGCAGAAGAGCCCGAATCAAGCCCTTTCCGGAGGGAAGCATCTGCCGGACCCCTCTCATCACGGGCAGCGCGGACCAACAGTAAGATTGACGAGATTCGCCAACGTGAAGAGAAGGCAAACGAGCAGTTGGCAGAGCTGCGCAGGAGCCAATCGAGGGGAAGGAACACCCGACTGGAGGAGATTCGCGAGAGAGAGGCCGAGGCTGAGGAGGAGCTGGCCAAGACGAAGGCCCAGACACGCTCATACTATCCTACACCCGACGAGGATGATCTCGCGCCGCCTGTCAGGGAATATCCCCGACCGAAAAACTCCAAACTCGACACTATCCGAGTGCGAGAGGCAGAATCCGTGTCGAAGAAGGCTTTGGCTGAAAGCCGCTTGGAAGAGATTCGAGAGCGGAACTCAATGTCCAGAGAGTTCTCGCCGGAGGCCGAACGAGTCGACAAAGAGTCAACACCTATCCGAGAGAGCAAGAGAGAAGCTTGGCAGCCTACGAATAAGGACGAAGGCGAACACATTGCAAACACCCCTGTCACTATTTACAAGAATGCCGGCGCGCCTAGAGAGACGAATCCGGAGGCGAAAGTGGCGAGCCCGAAGTCGCCCGGCCGACCTCAATTGCAGCACACCCGAACAGACTCAAGAGATCTGCTGCAAAGGCTCTCCAGAGCTGCTAGCAGTAGCCCAGCTGGAAGCCCAGCGCCCGAGACGGTCAAGCCCCAAGCAGCCACCGACGAAAAGACCGAGAAGGATACCCAACCGCCGAACACCACCAAGCACGAGGAGGAGAGACCAACGTCACGGACAGTAAACCCGGCTAGGACCATTGAGAGACTTCGCGAGGGTTTTGCGGAGGATATTGAGCGTAACTCTCAAGACAGGCTTGCGGGGCGAGAGCCGAAGGAGGCCATTAAGACAGTGGTCGCCGAGCCGTTGGTCAAGGAGAAGCAGACGGCAGAGGTGGTCGAGGAAAAGGAGACAAAGGATCAGCCATCCGCCGAGACAGCGCCGGTCGAGGAGGTACCGAAGAAGACAGAGGACCTGAAGAAGGCTGAGGAACCCGCCAGAAAGCCATACGTCCCTCGTCGCAGAAACGAAGATCGTCCCAAGACATCGGAATCAGAAAAGGCAGAAGTCACGAGACGTAACCGCAACGACACTCTGAAGAAGCTGGACCAAACTCCCAAGTCGGATGAGGCCTCAAGCAGCTCCAAAGACGAGCCAAAAACCATCGAAGCTGCGCGGCCAGTGTCTGCTGGTCTGCGCCGTGTACGACGCCAACGCTCGACTGAATCTTCTAAGGACAGCAGGAAGAGCATGGCGTCCTCCGATGGCGATCCGACAGATCGCATCGAGCAGGAGATCATGCTATTTGCGCCCACAGACGGCCAATCTGAACGTGGCTCTACCAGACCGCCATCGATCGAGCCTGATTCTGAGGAGGATAAGGACCTCCTCGCTGAGGAAACTCCTCGCCCGGTCAAGACGGACCCACTTTCTCTCCCTACCCCAAAGGTTACAGGCGCATACGTAGACACTCCCGCAACGGTTCGGGTCGACAAGATACAGGAGAAGGAGCTCAAGTCAGCCATCAAGTCTGAAGCCAGACCTTCTACGAGCCATGGCCGAGCATCAAGCAGAAGAAACTCCCGCGCTTCCTTGAGAGGGCGATCAATCTCCAATGCCAACGCATCCGAATCCGAATCGAGCGAGCAGAAGGAGCAAGACACCGCAGGCACGACCACGACCTCTGTGCTCCGCCGGCGCAAATCCACATCTAGACCTCGACGACCATTGATGAACTCAGTGAAGCCACCGACCGTGAAGGACGACCTTTTGGAGCTTCAGCGCCGCCATCAAATCGAGGACTCGACTTTGGACGACTTGGAGGAAATGTTTAACTTGCAAAAGCCTCTGCCCCCCGATTTTGAGACCGAGGAGACCGTGGAGAGCATGCTTGACGAGATTAACGAGAAGCGTGAGGAAATTGCGAACAGCGCCAACCTGAGCAGTGACGAACGTGATCACACGATGCAGCAGATCGACAGAATGACCAAGACTCTCACAGATGGGCTTCGAAGCATTCGCTCCGCCAAGCAGGGCATCGAACGCCTGGAGGACAAGGTGTCTCACGCCGACCCCACGTACAACGAGAACAAGATCAGCGAGATGGAGAAGATGATTGCGATGGTACAAGATCAGCAGGCAAAGGGAACTGCATTCCAGCAATCCACCGCCACCCAGAACACTGCCGACCACACCAGCATCTCTTCCGATGAGAAGGTCAACGTCATTCAGCTTCCCATCCCCCAACTCATGCACCGCAACCCTCTGCGCATCACCTTCCTCGGCTTGCTCGTCATCATCAGCGCAGTCTGGTACGCCGCCGAGTCGGCCATGTGTGAGCTTTACTGTCGCCCGACGACATGCTCATCGACGCCTTGCGTCTGGTCGGCCACGGATCCCACATGGGGCTACGCGATTCCTGTCAAGATCGACGAGTGGACGACCAACGGCTGGGGCCGCCAAGTCGCCAACCAGCTCACCGAAGATGCCTCAGACCTCTTGGCCGACCTAGAGGACTACCTCACTGGCACGGACATCGCGACCGTCGACATCAGAACACTCGATTTCTGGGAAAAGCGCCAGCTTCGTCGCCGTCTGCGCAAGAAGGGTCTCGTCAAGCGGCCGGAGGAGTCGCCGGAGGACAAGGCGAGATGGGATGCATGGCACGAGGCGCGCGTGGCGAGGGAGAGGGTGCAGGACGCGAGGGAGATGGGGTACGATATCAGCGACGAGGAAGAGAGCATGGGCGGAGACGAGAGGGTGTGAGGATGTAATTACACGCGCCCTCTGGCTGTGGTTGTACTATACATTGTGTAAATAACACGAAATAGCTTGCTTTCGCGGGATAGCACGCTGGATAAGGGCCTTGAGGAGGGGATAACTCCTTTGGTAATTAAATCATTGCAATCATGCTGTTTTGTCCTTCTCGTGTGTTTCACGTTGGCCTTTGATGGGTTTGTCTAGACCTTTATTGGGGCGAGCTGAGTACGTTCATGCAACCATGTTCATCCGGTGGTGTAGTACAGCCACCCACCCACATTGCTGAAAGATCATATCGGCGCTGTCATATAGCGACGATGAAACTCAGGCTAGCGATCTCCTGGCGGACTACGGCGTCTTCTCATTCCCGAAGCCACGGTTACGGATCCTCTTGGCTTGCGACGATGCCGTCGATCGGCGGTGTGCGGAGCCCCGGTCCCAGTCGGCTCGGCATCCCACCCCCAAGGTGCCCACCCGCCGGACTGATTAAATGCGCCGGCGGAGATTGACAAATGAAGTCTCCGTGCTCCATCGAATAGCCGTAGAGGAGTTGGGGTTGGGGTTCGTGGGGTTCATCTTGTCATTTGGACACTGGAGTTCAGACAAACTGGGGATTCACTCATGGCAACTTAGGGGCGCAGACCTTCACGCTGCAATGATCTTGGCTTTGACTTGGTTTTTGATTGATGTTTGCTATGCTATGCAGCTCTATTCAGACCTTAAAGTCAACTTCCCTCTTAAATACCAAGGATGAAACAGTTCCTAAGTAGCTAAAACATATCCGTCTTGCCAAGTTGCAGCGCCGACCTGCCATACGATCGGACATTTATTTGGGGCATCCAGTGGGGCACTTGGATGACTTTGTTAGTTTCAAGTCTAGTCGAAGCGTACTTAGAGGATGTTGACTTACGCAGGAAGCCTGGCAGTTGCCGACGTAGGTGCAGCAGCTGGGGCCGGAGGGGTTGACGGGGCCCTTCTGGCGGGCGAGGATGTTGCCCTCGTTGACGTTGGAAGAGGGCACGGCCATGGCCATGGAGGCGAAGGCGGCGACGAAGATGTACTTGATCTGCATTTTGAAGATTTTTGGTGTCGAGAGACGAAGACTGAGAGTGAAGATTGGGTTGTAGAGGTTGTTGGATGGTATGAGTTGTGTGATGCCAGAATTGCAAGTCGACTGAACGCGAATTTTGGCCTCTCTTTATAGATCTGTCCGGATTCTTCGGCATGCGCATTTCTTGTCAACAAGGAGAAGGATCATAGAGACGATACTAAAGTCCGTGGCTACAAATAGCTCCATGAGTTGATTTCTGAGAGAACGATGGGTCCTGCGCTCGGCATCCCACAACGAGCATGGACGGATAATATGATAGAGTTCGGTCGCAACTCCACGTGAAGTCTCGGCTGCCTTGACATGAATCATACATCGCTTAGTTTCTAACCATTGACAGGCAACTATTTAGCCAGAGTTATGTCGAGGGTGAAGAACTTTAAATCTCGTGTTCTCTAGTCCGGAGTGTAGTGCTGTACGAGTTTACCTTTTGAGGATGTTGTCATTTCGGGCTTTCTGTTCCCATCCAAGTTATTGAGTTGCCGGGTGTGGTATCTTGAATATTCAATTGTTGTAGTCGCGACTGTGTGTCGGAGTTCAACACGGACTACATGCGGACGGCTGAACTATGCCGTCAACTACGGACAAGCTGTCTGGAAGCCGCAAACCACTGACTCTAAGAGTTCACTGTAATGAGCCGACTTCTGAGATGTCAAATTCGTGCTTTGTGTAGTACCTGTCTGCGTTGAAGTGCCAAACACTATGCGGAACCGAAGCGCCCCGGCGCCGACTCCGGGCATTGGCCCACTATGTCGGTCCATGAATCCACAAACCGGGGCGGCTACCCAGGGAGACGTTTCGGGCAGAATTTCTCTCCGTGTGGGCTCGCAGGCCGGGACATTGTTTACTGGATCATTCATTCCAACGACAGTCTCGACAACTGCCCTAGCATTCCGTTCACGTAGTTGCTCGGGTGAAGATGGCCAGTTCGACATTCCAGTCCCGAAGCAAGACGCGTTTTCCGAGACATGGCCAATTAACCGCCAACATTGGCGATGAACCCTGAGAATGGAAGCTGCCTCCTGAGTTCTCTTTCCTTCCATCGCAAAACGTGATTCAGCCATCATCCAAGGCCCGACGTATTCCTGCAAGTTACCATCACCCCCAGTTCTCTTCATTTGATAGGTTCGCGCATATCTCTTTTTGATATCCGAGTTGGCCGGCTGACACCTCTCCAGCCACCGCCGCTCCTCATCATTGAATTGAGAGAGCAGAATGTCGGTCCAAAGCCTCCCTGACGAAATCTGGCTTCAGATTGCCGAGCACCTTGACTCGACCTCAAGTATCGCCGCTCTCTGTCGTGTCAACCATAGACTCTGCGGTATCCTGCAGCGGGAACTCTTCCGCGATGCGATTGAGAGAGATCTTCCCGAAATCGCGACTACAGCTGCAGCAAATGGCCAGCTCGCGGTGCTGAAGGCTGCCGCGGCTTTCGGCGCCGATCTCGGGCGTGTGCGTCCCGTCGAGCCGTCTGTCGAGTTGCTGGCCAGCTTCGAACAATTCGGCATTGACTCGTTTTATTCGACGACGTGTTGGGGTACGCCACTCCATCTGGCTGCGAGAAACGGCCACATGCATGTGGTGAAGTGGTTGATCGATCACGGCGTCAACATCAATGCTCCGGCGCGGTATCTTTGCCACTGCGTCTCGAATCAGCAGAGCTCGCAATGGACCATGACGAAGAAAATATTCAGCCAGCGTATTGCGTGGACGCCGCTGCATCATGCGCTTTGTGGAGGGAATGGTGAGATTGCGCGGTATCTCATTTTGGCTGGTGCTTCGTATTCTATGGTGGTGCCAGCTACATCGCCGTCCTGGCCGGACTTCGATTTTGATGTCGATGACGATGATGAATTTGACGAGCCGGAGGAGACGTTGCCTATTTATTGCGCGCCTCAAGTGACACGCGAACAAAAGCAGAAGGCTCCAGGGAAATGGACTGCGGGGATTACGCGTTTCTTCCGTCGATTTGTTGGAGGCTCAAACAACACCCAGTGTGCCAGCTGAGACGGCGTTTTGTGCATCGAAGGAAAAATCGAGTCAGTCTTGGAATTTTCTCTTCGAACCTCATAGGTAGCCCCCTTGGGCCTTCTCGGTGCCTGCCTCAGAGTCTCACAGAGTGCTCAACTGGTCAATTGAGTAGAGGTGTGAGCGGCTGTCAGGGGTCATAGATTGGGAGCCCGAGAGAACATGTTTTTTCTTATACCTTTCGTTCCTGGTTTCGCTCTTTAGAAGTTGGTGATTGCGCTTAGGCGTTCTTAGTGTTCACTCATTAGTTCTCAAACAGCGATTTGGTCTGTTTGGTGACTCTTTTACTCTTTTTCTTCTCGCAGAGGTATTTAATTATCATTTTGAGGTCGTTGGGCCCAAGTCCACATGTGACATGGATGCTAAGTTCACCGGGCTTAGAATGGATCTCCTCAGACTCCAGCAATACTGATCAATTGCTTGAACTTAACATTGCAATCAGCGATTTTTACAGTACCAGGTCATGGTTCGAATTGAAGTTTGGCATATTGAGCTCAGTTGGGACTATTGAGAAGGATGCGACAACTTGGTATTCTCGGATGCAGTATCTGTTACCTGTTACGTGAGGCGTCAAGTTTGTGATGCACTTCGGCGGGCTCTACATTTCGAGGGGATCCCAGCCGCCAGGGGTGTTGTTGGTGTTGGCATTGGCAACACGTGTTGGTAGCAAACGCGCTCGAGAAAAAAACTCCTTTCCTACTTGCCCTTGACCAACTGACCTGGAGCGCATAGCGACAGAGGCCGTCAGCGGACTACGAGTTGCGACCCGACTCATGAGTCTTTGTTGATATTATACAATTAGGTCTTTTGAGTATCACTGCCAGGTGATAGGGTTTCGCCTCGGACAAGAGCGGATACCATTTCACCCTGTGTACTCGTTTTTCTTGATCTCCAACTTGCGCGTCTTCATCTCCTTCTCTTTCTTCTTCGAATAACCTATCTCTTACTTGACAGGGAACTTTGGTAGGGAGCTGTAGGAACCACTCGTTTCATGCAACTGGTTCGACATCAAGCAGACTGTAAGCTCAGTATATGGAGGCACCTCTTGCATTGGGCTGCCGGCCAATCACATGTCCAAGACCGAAGAACGCACTGATCGAGGACCTGAGGATAAGATGTCTACAGCCAGCAAAGCCAGTCCGGAAATCTGGCTTGAGATTGGTTATTACGTCGACTCATTTCATGAGCTGGCCGCTCTTGCACGGGTCAACCGAATGTTGTACGGAATATTTCAAGTCAACCTATACTGCAAAGCCGTCAGACAGTCACGTACGGAAATCACGGTTCTTGCTGCTGCCAAGGGCAATCTGGACACTCTCAAAGTCGCTGCGGCATTCGGTGCGGACCTGAACAAAGTCTACGGAATCCCACCTCCTATTTGGAATTACGACGGAAGCCGAGAACCGATTAGAATCCCACTCGATCAGTGTTGGGCAACCCCACTACATCTTGCTGTTCAACATGGACGCGAAGAAATTGTCAGATGGCTTGTGCACGTGCAGAAAGTCAAGGTCAACTCTCCTGGTCGATTCCTGTGTCCATGCATGCCTGCAATCGTCCGCCTTGGCATGAATTACGGTGGGCCAAGAACTAGCATGGGAGCATGGTCGTCGCATCCTGTCTGGACGCCTCTTCATCTTGCCATTTGTCAGAACCATGAGTCTATAGCTCGCGAGCTTCTTGAGAATGGCGGCTCCCACGACACACTCATCGCTCGTGAAAACCTACCACCCTTCGAAAATGGGGCTTGGAAGGTGTTGTCAGTCCCTGATCGGGCTTACAGACCACAAATGTACGCGAGGGATCACTGGAAGTCAGTACCCAATGCCAAACTACCCCATATTGCCGCGCTGTCAGGGTCCGAGGCCATCATGACACTCGTCGTCAGAGACCTTGGCGGAGATGTGAATGCGGTGGATGCGACTGCCGCAACACCACTTCACTACGCCATCATCGAAAAGGACGAAATGATGGTTCGTCATCTTCTATCATTGGGTGCGGACCCAGATTGTCAGCAGAATCATTTCCAGCATAGCGTGCCAACGGGCGGCATGCGTTGGGGCGCGCTTGACTTTGCTCTTCGATATGACCCAAGAATGGCAAGCATACTCCTCGAGCACGGGGCTTCGGTGTGGAATCCAAGGCTTAGGTCTGGACCCATTGAATCTTCTCTGAAGAACATCATCTGCTATCACGATGTCAACGCTGTTCCTCTGGATCTCCGCCTTTTTCTCCGACTCACGCGACAACAAGAACGCGGACGAAGTTTGAGCAACTGGGCTGCTTTCGAATTTCGTCTCGCCGAGGAAGAGATTCAGGCTACGTTTTTCCGAGCCTGCCAGTCTCTCGCTTTCAGTACACAAGACCTTGAAGCCTTCATTGATGAGGGAGAGCTGGAGCTTGGAAGCACGCCCATGAATAAGGCATTGCAATTGCAACTCAGTCTGCCGCCACATAAAATCAAGAGGGTCACCACAGCCAGTAAAGATTGGGAACTGGTAAACTTCGACACATCAAAAAATTCACTTGCGTCATTGGCGCTGTGTTTGACGATAAGGGTCGCACGACCCCATTATAACGCATATACTACTGTTCGTTGGCTTCTCGACAAGGGTGCGGCCCCAACTATAGAGTTGCAAGGAGGTGTCGAGATCTCTATTCTCGCAATTCTGCTGAAACAGATTGACAAAAGCTGGGTTGCGCACCTTAATGAGCCACCTATCAACTGGGAACAAAACCCGCTTCGCGATATCGCACGTACCATTGTTCTTCTCCGAGACCGAGGCGCTTGGTCACTACAGCGAAATGAACATACAGCCAAAAATCTGAAAAGGGAATTTGGATATGCCCTAGATCGTCTGTTTCCTCATGACATGAGAGCTAGAAGCTTTAGTGTCCACGATGCGCTGACAAGGGCGGTATCTCAGTTTGAGCAGGATTGTGGAATGTACATGGCGTAAATTTCGGCATCTACTGCCCTCCGCGGAATCTAGTATTGAATAGGTTGAACGATACTTTGAGTTATGTACTGAAACCAAGGGGAGTTGAGGAGTCATGACTAGATTTAATTTAAAGACACTGTAGCCGTAATCTCATGAGGTCAAATCACGACTGTGGACTTAGTTTCGGGGCCAAACTTGATCCCGAGTAACGTCCCAGGTGATCGTAATGTAGATAGTCTTGAAACACCACCGTAATCGAGCCACATATTCAAAGTCCTTTCCAGGAAGTCTCAAATCCTCTAGGCTCGCGTTAGAACTGTTTCGGGCCGTCGTGATCCAACCCTGAACTCAGTTTCGCGCAGGTTTAAGACGCAACTCCAAACAGCTGCGAAGAGGAACCAACATCTTTTATTCTCTCTTAGTGCTTGCATCCTCGGGTCAGGATTCAGAGTGGGGCGTCTCTGGTCGCCGTGCCGGCTCTCATGACCGGTGACTGGGTGTTGTTGGAGATTGTCGAACACAGGGCAACAGCATCCAGACTACTAGGTACCTATCTGCCAACAGGCTGAGCAACAGTGAATTGAGAGCGTCTGAGTCTGTTCTTCTTGACCAAAATCGTCAATCTGAATCTTGTCATCGTACCATCGACAGGTGTTGAGTCGAAAATCTTCCTCATACAGTCTTAATCTCCTGAGCATCTGTCTAGCGTTAACAAGTGCACAAGTAATCATTTATTACAAGTAACAGTAGAATGCGAAACCAAAAGTGATGCTGAGGAAGACCGCCAACAGCGAGACCTAAGGTAGGTACTGACAAGAATGGCCTGACCCCTCGCTGCCAGGCGATGCCGAGTGTCTGCCAGATGGCAGACCCCTGACAAGCTTCTCTGTCCCTGTGCACCTCGCGCTAAGATTGTCTGTTTCTCATACCATCTTCGACGCTCATCACAAGATACCTACCTTTACAGCGTGAGTGACAGCCGGGGCGACCATCCGATCAAGCAATGAGATACTGATCAACAGCACAGAACATGGCTGGAGCTATGGCTCTTCCGGCCGAGACGTGGCTACAAGTCGCGCAATTCAGCGAGCGACGCGACTTGGCCGCGTTGGTGCGCACCAACCGTCGACTGCACAGCCTCATCAACCGGGAGCTCTATCGCACCGCCATGGAGGAGAATCTGTACCCTCTCACCCTCGGCGCTGTGAAGGCTGGGAACATGGATACTTTGAAGGTCGCAGCGGCGTACGGCGCGGACCTGGACGTAGCCTTTCCTCAACCCTTCTGCGACCAGGTGCTGGGTATTTGGGATAGAGCCCACCATATTGACCGGGGCCCGGACATTGATGAAAAGACAAAGAGCACGACTGGGCTTGGGCTGCTCCGCTACACGTTGCAGTCATGCAAGGCCGATACGAAATCGTTGAGTGGCTCATAGCGCAAGGCGTTAACCTCGAGAATCCTGGGCGACATATCTGCGGATGCCTCCCTATTCTCCATCGGCCGGTCCCCCCACTTGGGGAAAACGACCCGCAGTTGTGCGAATTTCCTGCGTGGACACCGCTGCACTACGCGATATGTCATACACAGACGTCAGTTGCACGCCTTCTGCTCGCCGCCGGTGCTTGTTCTACGGAATTGGTTGTCCCGCCCGAGTCCGCCAAGTCTCTTTCGTGGGCCACCCGGGCACTGAGTGACATAGACGAGATGCGAACCGAATCACTTGAACTATCACTCGATGATTATCGTTTCTATATACAGGCCACCTCGGCACTTCATGTTGCCGCGTATGCCGGAAATCACACTTTGCTATCGGATCTAATCAACAATCATGGCATGGATGTTGATATCAAGGACCGGTCGGATTCAACGCCTCTTCACTATGCAATCGCTGCCTCAGACGCAGCCACGGCAAACTACCTTGTGTCTTTAGGAGCAAATCCGGATCATCGGGTCCAAGTCTGTGGCGATGCATTTGACTGGGCAAGTACCTTCCAGCAACCTTATCTGGCAATGCAAATTCTTGCCGTTAAAGGTTCGCCTTGGTTTGAGGATTCCGAGCGGATAAAACGGCCCAGGCTAAAGACGATAACATCTTCATTGAACTCCAACCTCGAATTGGAACATCAAAACTTCTCAAACGCATCAGAAATCTTCCGGAAAACTATTCCAACAATCATTCGACGCACCCGGGAGACTCATGTCCCAGGCGCAGGATTTCCAGACCTCGACATGGAGCTCGCGATCGCCTTGTTGTACGCTTGCCCCGCAGCAAGTCTCTCGGATGCAGATCTGCACTTCCTTCTCGAGACCAGCAGTATCAGTCTTGACATGGAACTGATACCGGAAATGGTTGCTGAGGATTTACATCTGCTGCACGGTCTTAGTTACAAATTCATGATTACTGTATGCAGGAATCGTGTAAACGAAAGCCGCTGCACTCTCCGACAGTTAGCCTTATGCCTGGTTGCCATCGAATTTCCTCTGAAATCGATTCAACACCGGCATATCTTCAGCCGCAGATTCGAATATCTCCTGAATACACCTGGAAAAAGATCTGAACTGGTCTGGAACAACGCGAGTTTATCCCCGTTGACTTGCTTGTTCGACAGGATGGCAAAGTCAGTGAAGCGGTTGGCTGATGGATCAGACCTTGTTGTAGCATCCTTTACAGAGCTGGATATATGCCCTGCCATCAGAACTCTTGGACAGGCAGGTGAATGGTTCCCCCTTGGCAAAACGAGCATAGAGAAGAAGCTTTTTGTCCTGGAAAGGTTTTACGTAGCAGTCTCAGACCTCGCAGAAGCGGGGAAGAGGTGGGAAAACTCCGTGATAGAAGTAATGCCAAAGGAGGTACGAGAAACGTGGAAGTCAAAAGAGATGATAGAATTAATTAGTAGGATAGAAGTGGATCGTTCAGACACGGAGTAAATTGGAGGTTCTTCTATGCTTGCAAGCTTGCACAGCCGTATGTGGTAACGCACAAGAACGAACGATGGTGCGGGAAGCTTGCATCTGATGCCTGCAGTATTATTGGCAACGCCTCGCCACGTGTTAAGTCATATCGGAAGCAATATAGATCCTGTCGGATGTTGCACAGCTTGCATCAACGGCCAAAAACGTTGCCAAAGCCCGATCATTGGCTCAAGCCAGCGTATCACAAGCTCTCAAACATGGCTCTGGTAACGAGCCGTTTTTTGAACTAGGCAATTAGTGCCCTGCATGTCATCCCATTTTGAGGTGACACTAAATCGGTCACGATCTTCGATGAATCGAAATGCATGATTGGTTGAGATTTCTATGACATGGATATAACAGCGAATAAATTGCAACCCGAACCACCGTCCTGTCCCCCTTCTCAAGTACCCATCCCCATATTTCAAAGCGTACAATCTATGTAGCAAATATTTGTCGTTACGATTAGCAGGTGAATGGCACATGTCCATTCCCTTCTACCTTGGTTGTGTTACACAATGTAAGCTGTCAGCCCGGACAAGCCATTGTGATGCTCTTGTGATCATAATATTCATGGCTGGCCGTGGCCGCCCTCCAAAGGCGAGGCCACCTCAAAGCCAGAGTCCCTGGGAACCAACGGAGGTCGCTCGTCCACGGGCTTCTGGGCCTTCTCCATGTCATCGTCCTGTCCGGGGTTCGCCGTCTGGTACTCGAGCCACTTGAACATGGCGTAGACTAGGAAGGACAGGATGACACCGGCGAAGGGGCCGATCCAGTAGATCCAGTGGTAGTTGACAAAGCCGGCGATGACGGCAGGTCCGAAGGAGCGAGCAGGGTTGATCGATGTCCCGGTCCAGTTTGTGGCGGTGATGTGCGCGATGAACACCGAGATGCCGACGCCGATGGGGGCCAGAAAGGTCGCGCGGTGCTTCTCGACGGCGAGGAAGTACACCGTCAGGACCAGTTGGGCGGTGAGCAGCATCTCGATGAAGAAACCCTGGGCGATGGTGGCGCCGTTGCCAAGCGTGTTGTTGACCAGGAGGGGCCCGGGGAGGACCCCGTAGACGACGGCGGAGGCGGCGATGCTGGCTGCGAGCTGGGCGGGGATAATGCAGAGCCCTGCGAGGGGCTTCACGGCACCGACGAGCAGAAGACCTAGAGTGACCTGGATGGGTGTTAGTATGATGAGGGGGGAGGACGTTGAGAGGGGTTGGGGAGACAAACCGCAGGGTTGAACATGCCACCACTAACGCGGTAGAAGATCCACACATTGACGGCAATGGCAGTACCGAAGGAAGAAGCGATGTACATCAAGCTGGCCGGAGAGAGAGGAGCGGAGGAGTCATCGGGAGAGTTGGTGACGAGGGCGGTCTGCGCTCCGATGAAGGAGAGTAGGAGGAACATGAATGTTCCACAGAACTCGCCGAGAACGACCACGATGAGGTTGCGAGAGGGCAAATTGTACGGGTAGCCTCTCTTGGCTGGGGTCACCTGGGTGGCATGTACCGCGTCAACGGCCTGCTTCACCGGGTTGTGGGAGGTCGGAGCAGTCATGGTTGAGATGGCTGAAGGATATCTTGAAGAAGATAGAGACTCAAAGAGTGCGTTGATGGTGTTGAGGATGAGATTGCGATGATGATCCGAATGGAATGACAGCCTTTCCAGTGAGTAGTTCCTCCCATATAAATATCCATCTCGATGGCTGGGTCTGGTATTCAGGAGGCGATGAATATCACTTGTCACGATGGACTACTGCAACATCTGAGGAGGCGACTACTCTCGCCATCGCCATCCGACGAGGGTATCGGAAGACAGGCATCCAGCTTCGTCGTTAGGCGCCCGTCGACGGCAATCTCAAAACGGGGCGAGAGCTTCCCCCTAGAGTCTCGCCATCGACGAAAGAAACGACTGACAGGCATCTTGGTCCGATCTTGGGCATCAAACTACATGTCGTGATAACCCGGTGCGGCGATCGTGTCGAGAGGTGAGAGTATCTCGTGGTAGGTGGTTGGGTGGCTCGTGACTTGGCAGGAGGACTGTCACATCCGACAAAGGGTGAGGCCCTCTGCCATCTGGTTGACAACGGCATTGTCTGACAGGCATCAAGCATCATGTGTCGGCATGCCGTGTTAGGTAGTACTTGAGCCTGTACGTCTTTCGTCCGTAGTGGTGATCTTGTCCGACGGTGTTACCCATCGGCTGGTTGAACAGCCACGATGTCAGGCATCAAACTGCGTGTCTCGCTCTCAATCACTGCCTCGATCGTTTCGAATGCATGATGAATCCGGTATGTGGGTAGGAAAAAGGCCCCCAAATGTTGGGCTCGAATCCTGTATGTCTTGGTATTTCCTTGTCTGTGTCGATCGTTACAGCCGTTCCAGTCCTCCTCAACGGACGAGGTGCTCCGATCACAGGCTTCACTCACGTTTTTCCCGATGCCATGCTTCACGATGAACTACTGCACTCGATGACGCCCGTTTGCTTTAATACCGGCATGCTCAGTACTGCATGTCTTGCCATCGTATGTTTTGCGTTGAGCTTCTCACAGAATTGAAGCCTGTGAGTGGTAGGCGCCTCCGATGACACGCTTGCGCCTGCATGTCCTGCTACTGCACGGAGCGCTGCTCCTATTCGTCAGACTCACACGTGCAGCGGGATCGCCCTCTGGGATGGGTGTCGAAGACAGAAAAGTCATGCCAGTTCAACCCATCATTGCTGCCAGTGACTTCATCGGAAGAGCCGACAGCCCAACATTGGATGAGGCTGGTTTCAAGAATTTCTCAGATGGATGTGTCCTTCACCCACCACCAGTGTGGGCTTGGCCGAGGTGATGGTCGTGGGAGAAAGGGCAGGCAGCATGTCTATCCCTTGAAGAACCAGGTATCTCCTGGCAACTTAGTCAAGGGAGTCATCAGTCTGATGGACTCTTACTCGCTTTTTCCATCACCTACTTCGCTGTGCATACGCGATCGGGATGCCTTTGCACCTCGCGGACGTCAATGTGGGGTTGATGAACATTGAGCTCCTCGGTTCTTCCTCATGTAGCATGAACAGCTCGTTGAAACCTGGAAAGCTAATGGCCGTTTGTACCTTTGACGTTAAAGCTTAATGTCAGTCTAACGATGAGATAACCCTTTACGTCGGTAGGCGGCACATCCTCTAGCAAAAGCATCGTGAGTGTCTCTCCATCTCACCCTCCCCCACCACGAAATAAGCCTAAAACCAACACCGATGGCTCGGCTCCGAAGAGACACCCCGGACGTCTTGGGTCTTGACTTGTACGGTACTTATCTTGCAAACGTGGAGACGCCACAGGTGGCTGTCATCGGGGAGTATCGTCAAGGGGTCCCACACCAGCATCCTTCGTTAGCTGCCTAACCATCAAATCCCGCAGTGAGGGAGTTTCGAGTATGGTTACTGGCCATGAGGATTGGGGGCCGCGCAAGGCAACCAATGGTGAATGGGGAGGAGATCGTCGCGCAGTCTAAGACAACGCCCCAAACCTGACCGATCCAGACCGATCGACACGCGGCCCGGTCCTAAGCGCTAACGCAGCTCAAATCCTACTTAATCTACGGTAATAGAACGCCTGTTGTAAACTGGGGGGGAGGGAAAGGAGAGGCGAGCGAACAGCGGGGTAAGGTGTCGCGTGAAATCATCGTGGCAAGGGGAGCCGATGCAAACGCTGCTCGGGTAGTGTCGTAAGAACTTGATAAATGGGGGCGGGGGAGTGTCACTTCAGGGATCTCATTGGGGGCCATCAGCCCTGCATGTCTTGGATTTTGATTTGGGAGGATGAGTTGGTGGGGGGAACACAGACTCGTTCTCCGCAAATCCTCCGTCTCTAGAGAAAGTCTCCGGGGAACGAGGTCGGTGGAAGTGGATTATCTGCTCAAAGAAGAACGTGAAATATGGCTCTTGGAGGCGTGCGATGATGTGTCGCTGCTTGCGATTGGATGAGAGCCGCTGGAATCGCGATCCATCTCTGAAGCCTCACCAGACTCCTTATGGGTCTCTGATGTCCTCTCCCTCTCGCCTCTTTGTGCGTCCAGGAGAAGATCATTCTTGTGAAGGTGACTGCAAACTGGTCTCTTTTTTGATCCTGCAAAGCTCGGTCGGAGGTGGTGCCAAGGCTCCAAGGCATGAATTGTCTCTCGAGTAGGTCTGATGAGACAGATGTCACTTGGAATCGTAATCTGAACGTAGTCATCGATGATGCTAGGCGCTAGCTGTGTAATGTGAGACATGCAAAGGTTTGCCGCCAGATTTCAATGTAAAATGCCCTTAAGTACGCACAACCTAGCCCAGATTGCACTCTGAAGCAACCAAATACGGCTCGCGTTAGCAATGCATTTGGGAATCTCCCTCAGAACTCCTTGAGGATTCTGACACTCAAAGGTTGCTAATATCGGATTTCTGAGCACTGTCTTCTCTTTCAGATGCACACTATGGTCCCTGTAGAGAGCGAGACACAGCGAAGTTGGATGTGGATATCACGAGGGAATCAGCTATGAGACCGGCAATATTCTGCTTGATGCTCGTAAGACGATGCTTGCATCCACGGCCAGATCTAACTGCTCTGTTAGGTCCATTTGGCTACCTCAGAATATTGAATGATATTTGTTCATTGTGCCCCTATCTCCTCCTCACTTTACGCTTGAGGATATACGTATTTCCCGCCTCTTTTCGGCGACGCTCGTCCGCCCGGACTTATATCCTTACACGCGTCATTGTTGCTCTGGTGTCAACGGCTGTCGTTGGTATCTACCGCCTGATTTCCTCTTCCTCCTCCCCGCTCAAGTCGTACTTCCAGTACAAAACTTTCTTTGCGAATCTCGTCAACTCTCTGCCGTGATAATGGTTGGCTAGATTGTGGGGTGATGTGTTGTTCGTCGTGCTCCAAGCACATTTCGAAGAAGTCTTTTGGCGGTTTTGGAGAATTTATTCGATGGGTTCCAGTCTTCTAGGGCCACTTGCGCCAGGGCTTTGAGGGCACGCTGTATTTCGCTCTCGATTTGAAGGCATCCAGTGCTGTCTGTTGCATAATCTTGCAAAGTCTTGTCGATTAACTTCACCATAATTGCCGTGACCTGCTCTGCGCTCCCAACTGAATGGATGATGTCCAAAAGATCGTAATGGCTCAATATTGCTTTTCTTTTCTGTCCGTCATCAAGCCAGGTCTTTGCGCCCAACTCAAGCAGTTTGAAAAGTCCCTTCAACTCTCTGTGGAGAATCGCGAAATAGATGGGAGTGTCTTTCACGTCAACCCAACTCGCATCAGTCCCGTCCAGATCGGCACCCAGCGAAGCAAGGTGTTTAATCATCGCCTCATCTGGAGAGAGAACGGCGTAATGTATGGGCTGGTACGCATCCCAATAGAAATGGCTCTCGTTGATGTCCATCTCGCGAGCTTGCACAAGATGGGTAACCAGTGACTTTGTGCCATGCAAAGCGGCGGTTTCAAGAGCTGTCATTGTCACTGTGTGTCCAGAAAAGTCACGTGTGTTGCCATTTCGCAGGGCTTCCACGCAGTGAGACATCACTTCAGGATCTCTCATGATAGATGGATCCAGCATCACTGAGCTTGTAGCGTTCCGTGAGAGTAGAAGTTGGAGTGCCTTCCCGACTGGAATTCAACAAGGCAGAAACGGTCGCCAATTTTTGAATAAAGAATCTTGGTATGGCTCGCTTTGGCTCGTTCTACGTCCGAGGCTGAAATTTAAGGCACCCACTCACAATCACGATGGAATATTCTTCAACTTCAAAGTATGAATTTCGCTTTCCATCGCATCGTTCTTGCCCATCCCCAACATCCTCACCTTTCCCCAATCTTCCTTGATTCTTTCCGTCGTCCTTGACTGTCTCCGTCATCCTTTCCGTCGTCCTTGACGTCGCCCTTGACGTCGTCCTTGCCGTCGTCCTTGCCGTCGTCCTTGGCCTTCTCTTATACCAACAGAATCGTAAGTTTTTTCTGGCTATTCTTTCGGAAGCCCATCTAACGCCCGCAGGGTAAAGCGCAGCGCCCACCCTCACAAGCACTTCTCGACTCGGAACGATGAAACTGCTGAAGCCGGCGACGTCTCCATTGGAGATTATTCCACCAGAGATCGTGCTTGCGATCGCGGAGGAACTTCCTCAGTCATCGATGAACAGTCTTTGTCAGGCTAGCAAACGGCTCCGCCAAATCATCAACCCATCATTGTACAGAGCTTCCATCAATACACCGCACTTCCTCTCGGTTACCGCACGAGATGGAAAGCTTGATACCCTCAAGGTCGCAGCCTCCTTCGGCGCCGACCTCAATCGTGTCTACTGGGTTCCTGCGCCTTCTTGGTCCCTACTCTGTTGGGATGGCGTCGATGAGGACCCTGACTGTTCGGATAGCGACGACTCTGACTGCGCAGATTTCGAGTACCCTATCTTTCAGCGTTTCGGATTCACCTCCATCCATGGAGCTCGAGAAGGTTCTGTACTTCCCAACGATCGCGACATCGGATATTGCTGGGCTACTCCTCTCCACTTGGCCGCTGCAGAGGGACATTACGACATGGTCGAGTGGCTGCTTTCACAAGGCGTTAATCTCGACGTGCCGGGAAAGCTGCTATGCCCCTGCTCTTCTTTCAGCGAAATATTAGCCGAAGGATCTGGAAGGTCAATCCTGCATTCGGGAGCCTGGACCCCATTGCACTACGCCATCTGCCGCAGCTACCAGAAGATTGCTCTTTTTCTTGTCGACAATGGTGCCTCCATGGAAGTTCGGTACCCTTGGAGCAAAGACGTCCCACGCACACACGGCATTGACAAATTGTTCGGTTTGGGCCCTTGCCAGTCAGCTTCTGAGATCCGACAAAGTCTCGGTGACCTCCTAACGTACCACCTGGGAGTCAATCCAGACTCAGGCGGGAAGGGAAAAGGCCGCAAAAAGAATGAACTCACCAGAGAGCAATCCCAGAGGCTATGCCTACAATACAACATGTCGGCGATCCACTATGCCGCCTTTTCGAATGAGCCCGAGGTTCTCCGCCACTTGGTAGATCTTGGGATCAGCGTTGACACCGCAAATGGGTGCGGGGCGAACATCTTGTACCATGCCGTGGAAAGCAGGAGCTTGGAAATGGTCCAATACGCTCTTACACTCCAGACGAACCCCTCTGCATCAGTTTACATTGTGGATCGAATGCATAACAAGCACCGCGTGGAGGGCATTTGCCAGTGGGTGGCTCAGTTTTCCAGCTGTAACAGTCCCCACTACCTTGATGCCGTTATCGTCATGCTCGCCGAACGTGGAGGCGATTCCGTGTTCTGGCTCGATGAAGAGAGCAGTCACACGGAAGGTGAAGATGTCAAATTCGAGTTCAGTCGCGCCAAGTCTATGGCCATCAACGTCATAGCCAAGTACATTCGCAACCCGTTCAAAGATTTCGCGGAACGCGGCTGGGTCTCCCAGCTGTTGCAAGGAGCAATCGCTACCTACCAGCCCACCGAGGCGTTCAACGATCTCAAGAAGGAGATTATGGCGCTTTTCTGGCATGTGATTGGTGACAGCAGTTGTGGAGCAGGTTCTCTCGATATGATCTTGCAGTCTAACGACTCCCTCGACCTAACTGAGCTAATCGATGGCGACTTGCCCCCGAGGGACGTCAAAGCGACGAACTATGCTGGCAAACTTGGCACGGTGGCACTTCACATGATATTGACAGAATACAGCCTCGATCCGTACGATTATGCAGGCGACATCGCGGCGCGGGACAAGGTGGCCTGGATTCTCAGGCATGGGGCAGACCCAATCGACAAATTTCATCGCGCGGCTGACTTCGCTGCCCTGCCTTGTTTCCTGAGTAATCTCAACGCCCGTGACGGGTGGGATCTCTCAAATCTTGAGGTTGTCTCGGGTGTTGCGGACATTATGAGGATTCTTGGGGAGCACGGTGCTTGGGAATTGAGCGAAAGCGAGACACAACACGCTGTGAGGACGTATGTCAACCTCGTCCGGAAGATTACGTACTGGGGTAGAGATACTGCAAAGGTGATGAGAGAGATGGTTCTGCCCAGTAGGGTGTCTGCAATGCTAGACACAATGGGCGAGAAATAGTGTGATCTGGTAACAGAAGTAAACGAAAGGCAGAGATGGTGGGAAGAGCCATAGGCACGAGAGCAAAAGTAACGACTCAATGCGAACGCAATCACAAGCACAACATCAGAGTCATTCTGGACAAATAATGTAATCTACGGTCACTTGAACGGCTTCGCATTTTCCCCGACGCCTATGATTTCAGAGTCTCTGTCGTCCTAATTTTCTCCATCGTTCTTACCTTTTTCCACCATCCTTACCCTCATCCGTCGTCCTTGGCAGTTCATCTGGCAACTACGTTCTAGCGGCCTCTTGCTGCTTTGCCTGAGTTGATCAGCTCTTTCCCTTTTAATTACAGAACTACCTTACCTTCCTGGGCGGCAGTGGAGAGCGCTTTCCCTCCGTTGCCACCGCAAAGCCAATCCTCCAGAAACCTCTCTCGCGACTTCTTCTCTTTCACCACTTTCCCTTCACCACTTTTCCCTTTCAAACTCACAGTAAGTAAATTTCTGTAGAACCCATGAAGCTTTCTTCAAGCTAGGCATTAACTTTCCCCTTTCAGGTACACCGATCGAATACACTCAAGATGACGACAAGATTCACGACAATGCCACCGGAGATTCTCCTGGCTATCACAGACTTGCTCCCGCAAGCTGCCCTGCATGCCCTCGCCCTGGCCGACAAGCGCCTCTACGACGTCATTAATTCGACCCTTTACGCGCAATCTGTCAAGGATGAAGCACCCGACATCACGGTTCTCGCCGCTCGCGATGGAAACCTTGACACCCTCAAGATGGCCGCTTCCTTCGGGGCCGACATGAACCGAGTCTACTGGGTACCCGTTCCGACCTGGGCGAAGCCAGAGGAGATTCAATCGACAGCCCCCAAGACAGGATGTTGAGTTTGCTGGGCAACTCCGCTTCATGTGGCAGCCGCGTATGGGCATTATGACGTCGTGAAGTGGCTTCTTGCCGAGGGCGTTGATATCGATGTTCCAGGAAAGCTCCTTTGTGGTTGCCTGAGCCTTCACGAGATGCACATGTATTACGCCAACTCGTCAGATGCTTGGCAATCATGGATTGATTTGGATTACGTGCCGCATGTTGCCGGTACCTGGACACCGCTTCATCTCGCCATTTGCCGTGGCAATCAGTCAATCGCCCGTTTTCTCGTCTCCCGCGGTGCTTCCCTGTGCATTCGATACAATCGAAGGATGGATATTCTGCGGTCTCATGGTGTGGCGACACTGTTTTTCTCGAAATCATGTGACCTTCTCACCCGCATGACGCACCTTGGATCAGTCGACATCGAGGATAGCTCGGACGACGATCTCGACCATCGCGGGACCATAATGGCCCTGGAAGAAGTCGAAGACCACAATCGCATGGATGCTGCTCACAGTGCGGCTGCGTCGGGGCAGAGGGAGATTCTTCGCTATCTCATTGCTAAGGGAACCGATATCAACACCTTTGACGGATCCAACGGAAATGTCTTGCACTACGCACTCAGCGAGTCCGATACCGACATGTGCAAGCTCGTCGTCGGTCTTGGAGCCGATACTGCCACGCCGATTGAGTTTGCGGTACGCAATATGAACGGAAGTTCCATCGTGAGTGTGGTTGAGTGGGCGGCCAACTATTGCCCAGGCAAAACGGAGGTCATCAGTCGTGCTCTTTCCCACATCGCCGAACGAGGAGATTCGTTTTGGAAGGTCGACGAGGGTTCCGGCAAGACTATGGTCATAAGCTCCATTTTTGACTTCGGCTGCTACAATGATGAGCTTATGGAGCCAGAGTACAACAAATGGATTTCCCAGTTCTTGCAAGGTGCCATCCTTACATGCGACTTGAGCAACGCCGGCAACCTGGAGGAAGAGCTCTTACTCTGCTTTGCGATCAACGCGACAAGTCTTACGAGCGGGCCAGACGTCCTTGACATGATCTTGGACGCGACCGGTTCCTTAAGGGCGTTGTTTTACGGTGATTCACAAAAGCTTGATATGAAGAAAGTCGTCTTTCCCAATACGCCTGTCTGGAGAAGGCTCGGAGAGGGCCAGGTCGAGCCTGCAAACGAACTTGGAACATTACTGATTCAGGATTTGAACGAATGGGTCAACGTCACTGATTCAATGGTTCAAACTGATTGGAAACAAAGAAGACTGAAGAGGGCGAGGGACATGATTGACTGGCTTCTGGATCACGGCGCCACTCCGCCAAAGCCATAGATGTACAACAAAGATGCAAAGCAGAATTTTTTCATGTGTCTAAAAGACTGCATTTCGTGTGTGATGGGTAACTTGAATAAGGACAACGACGACAGACGACGAAGAGAGACGACAATAATAATAGTAACAATAGTACTTACAATAGCAGCAACGACAGGAGTACCGATAATAGCGAATTCGCCGCAGAGAACGATAGCGAGCACAGGAAAATTCGTTGCTCTAGCACAGGAAAATAGGGGCCTGCAAGGAAACCTCCATATTGTGCTTTTTGGCGGCAGTCGGAGCAGTGACCCCGAAAAATGTGAGAAGGTCTTTGCTGGAGGTTATCATCGCAGCATGGGCATTCCTCAAAGTCTCGGCTCTTCTGTTTTCCAAAGCCAGAAGTACGTATTGGTTGCTCTTTCCATTTCCAAGCAGAATGGAGCCTGTGGATGTTAGAGAGGACGTGAAGTGGATTTTCAGTAGCGCCTACTCGAGTCTTCTCGCAACGCTCAGAATCCCAGTTCTTTTCACCCTCACTTCCACACTCGCTTTTACAACACCCGAAAGCCAGCTGGCAACAACCTCGCGACTCCTCACGAAAGAACACCTCTACCCTCTGGCAAAACTCATCTCACAGAAGTCAATAAATACCAAGGTAGGCAAGCTATTCTGAAAAATATTTCGATCCAACCCTGGATATCGGCGGCAGTATTGGTCGTCATTGCAAGTGTCACTGTTGTTGTTGTCTGTCGTCGTCTTCGGTCGTCGTCGTCTTCGGTCGTCGTCGTCAATACTCTTGCTGTCGTCCTTGCTGCCGTCGCTGCCTCCCGGTGTCATACATGACTTCTGTCAGTCCTCTTCTCAAAACAAGCCTCACTAACTTTCCGTAGGGCCGGATTGTCTCGTGTCTTCGAAACTGAGCCCAAGATGTCTGTTGCAAGACTCCAAGACCTGCCTGTCGAGGTACTCCTGCTACTTGTGGAGCATGCCACCAATGACAACAACAACCGCGACAGCGACAGCGACAGCAACGACAGCACCGATGGCGTTAGCGATGGCCACCACAACAGCGACAATGTCAAAAGCAAAACCCGTCAGCATCTTTTCAGCAGCCTGATTCGACTCAATCGTCGCTTCCACAATATCTTTGAGCCTCTCCTTTACCGAGCCGCGATTGAAACCGAGAATAACGCCATCACCACTCTGGCCGCTGGAGATGGTAACCTGGACACCTTGAAGAAAGCCGTCGAGTATGGGGCAGATCTGAACTCTGTCAGCTGGGTTCCAATTCCAAACTGGTCCCCCGGCGGCGACTTTGGCACGGACTTGCGAAATGAAGAGGAATGCAAAGACACAAGCTGGGGCATCTGCTGGGCAACGCCCCTTCACACGGCTGTGTGCGAAGGCCACTACGACGTTGTCAAATACCTCTTTTCCATCGGAGTTGATGTCGACGTTCCGGGCAAGCTTCTCTGCGGCTGTCTATCCATGGGCGAAATTGTGGCCGGGTTGGATATAGATTGGGTCCCAGAACGATGGGATGGAATGGCCATCGCGTCAGGAGTTTGGACCCCGCTTCATTATGCCATCTGCCGCAGGAAATGCTCCGTTGCTCGCTTGTTTATTTCTCAAGGAGCATCATTGGACACCACGCGCTATCCTTTACGCGACCAGATTCCACGGGACAACGGCATCGCTTCGCTCTTCGGTCTCAATCTCACCAAACCCGAGAAATCGGCATCGATCCGCGACCGTCTCGGTACACTCATCTGCAGTGTTGGAACATCGGGGCCATTGTTCAATGATCATGAAGAAGAGGTCTTTCGTGATGGCTACGGCGGGAGGGAGGCCCACGCAGACAGCGTCGCGGCTCTTCACACGGCCGTGGCTGTCAACGACCTATCAATGATTCGTCACCTCGTTGTCGACTGTGGCTTCGACATCAACACCAAGGATGGTGGCAGTGCTACTGCTCTCCACTACAGTCTGGCAGCGAATAGTATCAAGACTGTGCGCTACGTGTCGTCTCTTGGTGCAGATCCCAACACTTATCTCGACATCGCCTGCCATCCTGTAGTCGATAGTGCCGCAGCTTGGCTTGTGTCCTACGATAGGTCCTTAGTGTTTATAAACGAGAGAGCTTCCATACCTCTTTGGACTTTTAAGCGCGCCGGCAACCGGCTCACAAGAGCCGAATTCATTTCTCAAGCTCTCGCAGCGCTTCTTGACCACGGCGTCTCCTGCTGGGCGGGAGACAACATGGGCAGTTATAAGTGCCTAGCGCTGTACCAAGCCCAGGCTGACATTGCGCCACGTAGCAGCCGAAAGCATGTCTATGACAGCTGCTTCAAGAGATTCTTACAGGGTGCAATGACGGAGTACGACTCCGCGGTATGTTGGGATCTGAAAGCATCGGTCATGGAGCTCTTCTTCCAGATTTTGATTTGCGAAAACTTTGACAACACTATCGAACTTCTCGACACCATCGTCAACGCGGCAGGTCCGATCGACTTGTCCGCCACTGTAGACGATAGCATACCGGACCATTATCGCACCTCTGAAGATGATCACTTATCCTTGGGGACAGTTTGCTTCCAGGCGCTTGAAAAGATGCAGAGTCGACCCGAAGACATGGGGTGCAGAAGGTTGACGTTGACTTTCGCAAAGCTTGGATGGCTGATGACGCAAAGCGCTACCATAACGCCGGAAGTGCTGCGATACCTCAATGACATGACCAGAGAGAAGTGTCGCCGGACGACTCATACAAACAGGTGTTGTGGAGAGCGCTCAGGCGTCAGGTGAGCGTACGCAGCGAAGATATGATACGCGTAAGGAAGCGAGCGACTTGAGCGGGATTTGCGGATGTCAGCGATACTCTAATTTCATCTTCGTCTCTCTCGTCTCTCTCGTCTCTCTCGTCCCTGTCGTCCCTGTCGTCCCTGTCGTCCCTGTCGTCCGTTTCGTCATTGCTGACGTCGCCCGGACGTTTCGAGGTATACGCCAAAATAGCAACGCTCTTGGGATCTGGGAAAGCGGTCGAAGACTAGGAGATAGGAACCTGGACAAGGCAACGGGGTATCTTCACTTGTAGAATAGATCATCAAGCAAACAAAATCACGAGAGTACGGCGCCGACCTGAATGCCGTTACCTGGGTGCCATTTCCTTCCTGGGCACATACGAAGGATGCACATGGAAAAGATGTCACATACCGTTGGGAGATGTCGGAGGATGCCAGCGATGATTTTGGTTTTGCCTGGGCGACACCTTTGGCCATGGCCGTCTGTGAGGGCCACTACCATGTTGTCAAGTACCTCATGACTCTCCATGTTGACGTCGACGTTCCAAGCAAGTTGTTCTGCAAGTGCCACATCGCCAACGAAATCCTTGAAGACTGGCGGTCACCTCCTAGGTCGCCGGTTGGTCCACCCTGGGTTGAGGCGGTTTCTTATACTGGGGTCTGGACCCCGCTTCACTTCGCCTTGTGTCGCAAGAAGACATCCATCGCGCGTCTGCTCATCAGCTACGGCGCTTCGTTGACCAATACGAGATACCCCGTCCGGAGTCAGATCCCCCGCGGAAACGGCATCGCATCACTCTTTGGTGTCGGATCCGTCGATAACCAGGAAGCAGCCACCATTAGGAAGCGACTAGGCCCTCTGATTCACAGTCTTGGTCTGCTTGAAAGGGTGGAGGCCAAGGACACGGACTCAGAAACCGACCACGAAGACAGTGAATCTGACGCTGATATCTTGGATGATTCTGACGCCGATATTTCGGATGAGTCCAACTCTGAAATCAGGGATGATGACTGGGATTATGATGTAGGCGAAATTGGCCACGCCATTCACACTGCAGCTGCGAACGGGAATGAGGCGATTCTTCGCCGTCTCGTATTGGATCACAACATCGACATCAACCAGAAGGACAGACTGGGAGCTACTGTTCTGCACTACGCCCTGAAGACCGAAAGTGTCGAAACGGTACGGTGTGTTTTGTCTTTCGGCGCAAACCCCAATGTACCTCTCGACAGATTTGGAAACGCCGCAGAATGGGTTTTATTCTTAAACTATTCACGAAAGTGGGCAACAAATCACTTGGACCAGATCATGCAGGCGCTCTTGGACAGCGGCGTATCTCTGTGGACACAACGACGCAATGACATGGCGCAACCGGGTGAAATGTCCATGACGATCAACCTGTGCACCGACTGGTTGCCGGGATACGACTTTACATATGCTTACAATGGATGGCTGGAGAGGTTCATACTTGGTTCTATTGCCAAGTACGACGAGAATCACCATCGGAAGTTAAAGCGGGAGAAGATGGACCTCTTCTGGTCCATTCTGTTGAATTACTATATCCCCGTTAGGGCTCTCGACGAATTGATCCATTACATAGGCCATATCGATTTGATGGAGCTTCTATCCGAGGATACTGCACCTCCGGGTGACGATGTGGTTTCCGATGTGGTTTCCGATGGGGTCACGATCGGCGCGCAAGCGTTCCAGAGCTTGAGAGATGCCAGCTACTCTCTATGGGGAGGGACGGAAAGGCACCGGCGCTCTATTCTTGGACGAATTGAATGGATATCGAAACAAGGAGTCCCGATATCGAACAAGACTCTGTGCCTCATCATTGGACTCATTAGAAAGGAACCGCAAGGATGGGACCCGGAGTCCTGGTAGCCGAACTGAGCGCCTCTGGCCTATTCGTAATAATCCGAGATGATTGCGGGAACAGCGAAGATGGCAACACTGATAGGAGCCAGACAGATGGGCAGAAAATGACTTTGGATGAAGGGCTTGGAGGAATCTTCACACTGGCCTGACTGCGGCTATGGGATGGACATCTTGTAGAGTAGATCAACCACGCCTCAAAATCAGGAGAGACAGATAAAATCAAGATCATGAAAGTACTCACGCAGCCTTCTAACATAGACAAACGCTGTTGAATTCATTGGGGGTATCAAATGCACCATAAACCTCACTTCGCCCTAACCTTCCGAATAACGACCCTCTTCCCGTCAAGCTCCCACCCGACCTCTCGCTGCCCCGTCAACACATCCCACTTCTCGCCCGCGCACCTCTCCAACCACTCCAGATCTACACCCAAATACGTCCTCCCAAAGCACTTCAACACATGCGTCCGCATCTCCCCGTCCGCAAACTCCAACAACTTGGCCCGGTGCCCGTCCACGCTCCTCTGCACCCTGCGGAACGCCACAAAGTTATCATGCGCCAGCGCCGCCAGCACCGCGTCCACCTTGGCATCCTTCAACCTGTACCTCTGCCTGATCGCGTACGCCTCCGCGAGGTCTCCCCGCCGGCAGGCCGCGTCGAGGACGAGGTAGCCGAGGACCTCCTGCAGCTCGACGCTGGTGAGGTTCTGCGCGGGATGGATGACGCGCAGGACGTGCAGGATGGCCGGGTGGTACGACTCCGGGTGCTTGACGAGCACGGACAGGCGGATGTTGAAGAGGTACGCCTGGATGGCGAACTCGTCGATGCGCTTGGAGGCGACGATGCCCTCGCGCAGCTTGCGCAGCGCCATCATCACGTCCGAGAGGGCTTTCGTGTTGGCGGGGTCGTCGGGCGGGAGGAGGCGCGGCGAGGGCGGGGAGATGGTGTCTTTGATGTCGAGGGAGGCGAAGCGGCGGAGGAGCTCGTCGCGCTCGCCTGCGTCGGAGCAGAATGTCATGTACCGCTCAACGATCTTGGTGTAGTACCGTTCCTGGGTCTTGAAGTCGAGCAGTCTGTTGCATTGCATTCTGTCAGCAAGCCATTGGAGTTCTGGCGAGGAAAGTGGCAGACGTACCGGGTGTCACCCTTAGACGGCAACCCGATGCTGTCAAGCGGATCCAGGTCGACGGGCTTCAACCTCCCCCATGGCCCTGAAGGTGCGCGATTGCCGCGTCCACCGCCGCCTGCGGGCCCTCTGCTGAAGCCCCGACCGCCTCGTCCACCTCGTCCGCCGCGGGTCGACATCTTGGTTTCCGTTCAGAGGGGGTTGCTGTGCCGGGATGGCGGGGTGTGTTTGGCTGCAGGGAGTGACATGTCGTCAAAACAAGAGACTAGAGGTACCATCCCACTTGCGTATCTTATCTAATCGCCGATGGGTGCCAAGAGCGGGCCAGAGCAGCTTCCGAGTCAATTGCGAAATCCGGGGTACTCTTTCCCACTCTGAGTGGAAGCCATGAGGGTCATTCAATCCCGAGGAAGCTTGCGAGAAACTCACACACCTTCAATTGAAGCAAGTTGAAGCATTCACACACTCGAGCCTAGGCCCGGCGATCTGGTTACCCAATGCCGACACCCCTCCCCCACCACCGCACCCTCCTCCCGGGGGCGGGAGGGTGAAGCCGCGGGGAACCTCGGCAGGCCAGGGTGAGCTCTCACCTCAGAGCTCCAACTGCAACGCTGAGTGAGCTCATCTTCATATACAACACCAAGCCTTTCACCACCACCAAATCCCCCTCTCAAACCACAAACCACAGGAAACCAACGCCAAAATGACAGACCGCATCTCCCAAATCGCCTCCCACCTAAACCACCCCAAAGGCCTCCTCGCCGGGCAGGTCGCCATTATAACCGGCTCAGGGCAAGGCATCGGCGCCGAGACAGCCCGCCTCTTCGCCAACGAGGGCGCCAAAGTAATCATCTCCGACATCGACGGCGCCAAAGCCCGCTCCGTCGCCGACGCAATCAACTCAACCCACGGCGGAGGCCGCGCCCTCGCTGTGCCGGGCGACATGCTCTCGGCCGACTACATCGCCACCCTCGTCTCGCAGGCGGCCTCCTTCGGCAACGGCAAGATCCACCACGTCGTCAACAACGCGGGTTACACCTGGGACGGCGTCATCCACAAAATGTCCGACGCGCAGTGGGACACCATCCTCGCGCTGCACTCGACCGCGCCCTTCCGTCTAGTCAGGGCCGCCGCGCCGTACTTCCGCGTGAAAGACGGCGAGAACAGGTGTGTTGTCAACATCAGCTCGACCTCGGGCGTGCACGGCAACGCCGGCCAGGCCAACTACGCCATGGCCAAGGCCGGCGTGACGGGGCTGACCAAGACGATCGCGAAGGAGTGGGGCCCCGCGTTCGGCGTGCGCAGCAACACCGTGGCGTTCGGGCACATCAAGACGCGGCTGACGGACGCCAAGGAGAAGGGCGCGTTCATCGTTGGGCCGGGCGGTGAGAAGATTGCGCTGGGCATCCCGCAGGCGCAGAAGGCGGCGGCGGCGGGTGGCGAGCAGCAGGCTCACGCGGATATCCCGCTGCGCAGGCCCGGCTCGCCGACGGAGGCTGCGTCCGCGGTGTTGGCTGTGGCGAGTCCGCTGTTTAGTTATGTGACGGGGCAGACCATCATGGTGACCGGCGGACGCAACATGTGAAGCACGAAGAAGCAGACTGAACAAAACTGTGTAATTTTTCCATCGTCCTGCAAATAATTAGGTATCGGTACTCTTCTGTGATTTCCCGTTCCCCCCAACGCCCATGGCATGCGTTCCAAATATCCGCACACATCAAAACACCTCGGTATCATACCCTCCCCCCTTCCTCTCCCGCCTTAAACCTTGAGCCAAAGCGAGAGCACACCCTTCGCGTACTCCACAATCTCATCACCGCCCAGCTTGCTATCACCGTAAATCCGATCAACAAACGTAATCGGCACCTCCGCCACCGAGCACCCCATCGCCTTGGCGCGCACCATCATCTCCATCTGGAACGTGTACCCCTTGCTCTCCGTGCTGCCAATCACCTTCTCCAGCACAGCTCGCTTGTACAGCCTAAAGCTGCCAGTCAAATCGCTGACTCCAGGGCGCAGCACCGTGTCGGCAAACAGGTTCGCCCCGCGCGAGACGAACTTGCGCTTCAGGTCCCAGCCGTAGACGCCGCCGTCGCCCGCGTAGCGCGTGCCCGTGACGATGTCGTAGTTGCCCTCCTTCTGGCGCGCGACCATCTGCGGGATGAACTTGGGGTGGTGCGAGAAGTCGGCGTCCATGATGATGACGAAGTTGCCCGTCGCGAACTGCAGGCCGTGCACGTAGGCCGTGCCGAGGCCGAGCTTGCCGGAGCGGGTCTTGAGGACGACGTGCGGGGCGTACGCCTTGACGAGCTGCTCGGCGACGGTCTGCGTGCCGTCCGGGGAGCCGTCGTCGACGATGATGAGTTCCCAGTCGAGCTTGCTGTTTTGCGGGGGTGGAGGTTAGCGGCGTTGTCTTCTTCGATTCGATTCGATTCGAAATCGATGGGGGTATGGGAGAGACAGGTATGAGGGACGTTGGCTGCTTACTGCTCGGTGAAGGTGCGGTTCAACAACCAAGCGACGATGGGCAGGTTGTGACGCTCGTTGTAGGTCGGGAGGATGACGGAGTACTTGTTGGCCGCCATTTTTGCGGTGTCGGGAGGGAGACTCGGGATGCACCAGAAAAGCCCACGAGCACAGGAGAAGCAAAAGCCGCGTGGGATCGAAGGCGCGAGGAGAAAGGAGCGTGGTCAAGTTGGCTGGCGCGGTGTGGTGGTGGTGATTTGCGGGAGGCGTCAGGAGGGAGCTTTCCAGCGATGCTGTCCTTTGGCGTTGGTGGAATGCCAACCTTGAGTGGTTCGGATGACTAAGCCCGGTCCAGCCCCTGAATCCAAGGGGGTGGTGGTGGAGTTGCAGGGCGGGACGCTGGAGCTGTGACGACGACGTCTGCCGAGATCAATTGGCTTACGATTGTGATGTATTCATAGAGCTTTCTTCCAATGATCAAGTAATCCAAAAATGAATTCGTGCATTCGAATATCAAAACGAAGTAATTGCGCGAGCTGACCCGGATTCAGCGCTGGTGAACCCTCTCATCATCTTCAGGTAGGCATACTGTGGCTTACTGCTCAATACGAAGCCTCAATCGATAGCTCCAGACACCACCAATTCGCATACGGCCCAAATCGTAGTGAAGATGGTGGTCAAGATTCTCATTAAACCTATAATCTAAATCCTCAGCACCGTCGCCGAGGACCTGGGAGCACCGCAAGTCCCATGCAGTTTCAGTCTATATCTCGTATCTTTGGTCATTATGATTTTTTTCAATGAACGCGAAACACACGGCCCGGTCGACAAGCAAACCCGGCCATCATCTCCAAAGCCCTTTCCCACCATTCATTTCCAAGGCCCAACCTTCTTCTCCAAAGGTTATTGACCCTCGTTCACATACTTACAACGCCGAATGCAATGCCCTCTCATTGGAGACCAGGTCCCGGACCGCGAGGCGACCCTTTGCTCTAAATTATTTCGCTCACAAAACAAACACATATAGAGAAAACCCATTAATTCTTCATCGCGCGGGTTTACCACCCGTTGTTGTCGTTGCGCCGCCTTGATCCGCGGAAGTAGTCGTAGGATGATGGGTCCTGCTCAGGCGTCTCGGCGTCGTCCTGGCGGAGCCCGCTGTATCCCCTCGGTCCGCCGCCCAGAGCACCTACAGTCGGGCCCGAGGGCTGAGCCATCGGCATCCCCGCGGCATTGCGTACGAGCGCCGAGTCGCTGCCGTTGTCCATGTTGTACAGGGGACTACGCGACCGGTCGCCGTATGTTGATTGCTGGGCAAAGGCCGCCTGCGGTGTCGGGAGTCCGCCGGTAGGAGACATCCGGCCAGTGTTGGGCGACTGGTAGCCTGATGGCGGGGTAAACGCTTGGAAGCCGCCATTGGCAGGATTGCCGGTCATACCCCCCTGCAGAGGACGCCCGGTAGGTGTTCCGGGACGCGAGCCGTTGTCGGAGCCGTACTCGGTCATCGAGCCAGGGGTGCCGGGGCGAATGATGTCGGGGTTGCGTCCGAAGATGTCGCCTTGTCCATGCTCCTCCGCGAACTCGGCCCTGTTCTTGTAGTACTCGAAATCCATGTGAGATTCAGAAACGAACTCGAAGCCAGGAACGCCACCGGCTGACTTTCCTGGGCGGCCCTTGCTCATCGGGTCCAACACGTATGCATCAGAGTATCCAGAGACACTGTAAATGTCGCCAGGACCGGCCTCTCTTCCGTCCGTCAAACGGCCCTTGTAGACAGCAGGCAGGATAGCCTGCGCCTTGGCGTGCACCATAGGCGTGATAAGAGGCTTGTACAAAGCCGGGTGACCGAAGCGCGAAGCCAACCGCTCACTACGCAGACGCTGCTCCTTCTGGACACCGGCCTCGGGGTGCTTACGCACGTTGGTCGTGGAGTAGTAGTGGATCTTGTTGTCGAACATGCGCGCACAGACGATCTTGAAGATGATCAGGATGATGGGCAGCGGAATGATGGCAATGGCGACGCTGTGGTAAGCCCAGTCGGATCGAGCCCAGGCGCCGAGGAAGAAGGTGCAGTGCGACACGAAGACGGCAAAGAGAAAACGGTTGAAGAGCACACGCCAGAACATGCCGCCAGACTCGGTCTTGGTGACGAAGGTGTACAGGAGCAGGTACTTCTTCAGCCAGTAGTCGATGGCGTAGTACAGCGTGGCAGCCGGGAGAACCAGAGGCTGGATGCCCGAGAAGGCGAGCGCAATCGTTGCGTAATAAAGGAAGTAGTTGTAGTAAGAAGCGTACTCGAAGGTCGGGGGAGCGGTTAACTCGATCAACTCGCGGGGGGTCGGGCTCGAGAACTTGCGCACGAAGAAGCTGTACACGAGCTTCCACAGTTGGGCCAGGTCGATAGCGGCACCCAATTGGCGCTGGAGAAGCCAGGTAACCCAGTAGGGGCTGACTTGGCACAGGGCAGCAAAAACCGCGGCCGCAATGTCTTGATCGATGATCGCCTTCCAGGTGTCCTGGTTGTCGCTAGTCTCCTTGACCACGGCAGCGACGAGCTGCCAGATGGTGCCGAACAGAGAGAAGACGATCAAGTTGTTGAAAACGAAGAAGGCGTACAGCTTAGCCAGGACGTGCCTCTCGCGACCAGTCTTGGTCTGGTCTCCGGCCTTCATGGACAGCTGGCGGAAAATCATTGGAAGCACGAGATAGACGAGCGACATGATGGCAGGAGACGCAATACCCTGGACGATAGCCCAGAATGTCGGGTTAGTAGCAAGCTCGGTCTTGAAGGCGGGCCAAACGCTTCCCAGGTTCTGGAAGTTGATCAGAAAGATGGCAATCATAGCGTTGGGCACGATCCAGACGACGGTCAGCACCGCAATCCACACGTTGTTGATGAAGCGTCTCCATCTCCTGTTCGCGGCGCTCAGGGGCAGGTTGTCCCAGATGACGTCGTTCGGCCTCGGCGCCAGGCTGATCTTGGTGCCGCGGGGGTGCTTCTTGCGGGTGGCGTAGGCAATGTTGTGCGCCTCTGCGATGTCCGAGTAACTGGCGAAGCCGTAGGGCATGGTGCTGCGCTTGTCGACGCTGGCGCGGACTTCCTTGATCTCTGTCTCCAGCTCCTTGATACGTTGCGTCAGGTACTCGATGGCGTCGACCTTTTGGCCCTTCGGATACGTGGAGAATGACGGGTCCTTCTTTGACGGCTTGCACATCGGGCGTCCAGCGGGGAGCTGGTCGGGCTTCTTGAGGTACTTTGCCAACACGGACTCGAGCTTGCGGACGGTGTGGTCGTGCTGCTCGATGAGGTTGGGGAGATCCTTGACGTTGCGAGCAATAGCGGTTCGTGCAAAGGAGGAGTCGGGTACGACCTCGTCGACGATTCGTGCGATGCCCTCGTCAGAGCATCGGTCCTTGGGGATATCGTACATCTAGGAATTGTGAGCTTCTCAAGCTTTCTGGGCCCTCAATTTCATCCCCACTCACCATCAACGTGCGCGCGTGCAGGCTGTTCTGGTACTCCTCGCTCTGGAAGTAGTTGCGACGCAGCAGCATGACCTTGCGGTAGTTCCACCACAAAAAGCCCATCACAGTAAACGTAATCAGATAGGCCACGGCGACCTGTGCCCAGTACGCGCTCTCGCCCCAGACCGCCAACGGCGTGATGACCTCGATCCAATCCCTATTCGCGAGGGCCTGCTTGTCCGCGTTGTTCAGGTAGACGGGGATGAGGATAGCGATGCAGAAGACGGAGATGCTGGCAAAGATGAAGATGCACATGCGGACGAAGCGCAGAAAGACCGTGGCGTCCATGCCGACGTGGTGGACGAGCTCCGCCTCGCCTGTATTCCATAATGGCGGGATCCAGGACCAGATCTTCTTGCCAATGGGCGGGGGCGCGTGCTTCTCGTCGGCGTGCTTGAGCTTCGGGGCGTAGACGGACTGGTTGTACGGTCTCAGGAAGGAGAATGTGACGGCGATGCCGACTGTGACGCCGAGCGATGTGCCCAAGGCGGACCAGATGGCGGTACTTTGCAACTGTAGAGTGTGAGCGTCAGCTTTTCTCCCGGGATACCTTACGCAGGTCCTTTGCCTCGTTTGGGGCCGCGGAGGGGGTGCTCTCTAACCTGTTTGCTGAAGGGGTCGGCCAGCAGGTCCAAGATCTTCTTGCCCGCATCGTCGTTGCTCATCTTGACTGTCGAGCCCCCTTGGGGCGAGGGGGATGAGGGAAGTTCTCTAGATGTTTTCGGCGGAAGATGCGTCAACGACCCTCGTCGGCGATATTATCTTGGCACGAGGTCAAGTGATTTCTTGGGTAACCGTTTGAGGAAGATATCGATCGGTTCGTATCGTGCGGGATGGGGGAGGCGTGATACAAGCTCGGATTATCTAGAAATCGCAAATAGGGGGCGATTCGTCGTTTCCCTGCTCTTTCGCGCGGTGATATTAAGCACACAAAGGTCTGTCTCCTGTCGGCGGGATCAAAGAGGAGGGGGTTTCGAAATGACAAGGCGGAATGCGGCAGCGAGAGACACGGGGGGGGAGACTGAGTCGATCGTCGGGGGGAGGGCCCGCGCAGTTACAGTCTCGATTAGTGGAGCGGCGGTTGTGAGGAGAAAACGACTGTCGGGAGGTCGGAAGGGAGAGGAGGAAAGATGGACGGAAAATTGATGTCAAGCGAGTGTGAGGCGAGGTAGGGGACCTTTAGGAGGATAAGGAGGAGAGGAGGGACGAAGGGATTGGAGGAGGACGACGAAGTTTGTTGAGCGGGAGGCCAGGACCAGATCACAGGATTGCGTATGTCACTCTGGGCCATCCCAGTCTTTTCTTTCTGCCATCCATCCCGTCCAGCACTGGACCTGCACACTGCACACACGACTGATGGACTGCTGAGTGCGCCGATACCCGGGACATGGCTTGGAGCTGCCGCTGCTGCTAGGTACCGCTACCCAGTGGTAGCGCTGCACAAGCACGACGACCCGGCAAAAAAACAACAATAAAAAAAAAAGCTACGGATAAAAAAAAAATCGAATAAACCCAGTTTAGGGGATTGGCGCGCCTCAGGTCCCTGCAATTCTGCGCTACCGGGGGGTCTCGAGGCGTGGGCTCCACCGTCCCGGCCCACCATCAAGACGGACGAAAGCTACGTACCGAGCGCCCGGTGGTCATGTCACTCACTGCTCCTTCTGGCGGTGGTGGCTGCTCGCCCGTCTGCTGCTGACCTCGGTTTTTTTGTGAAGGCTTGGACTGATGGAATGATGATATCTCGGACTGGGAGTCATCTACAACTCCAATGATAATTCTTTCAAATCTCTCACCCGTCCATTTTACTCATGCTGTATCCAGCAATGCAGGTCTCAGAGTCAGCAGCTGCAGGAACAGCCCGCACAATAAGCTGCTTACCTCGTCCCAGTCCTGATGGGAGTCCTGCCAAAGCAGTGCAGTAACACAAACGGGTACGTACCTACCGTCTCTTCCAAAACGGAGGCTTCCCATTGACGGACGCGCACCGGGAGACCCTGCTCTGTCGTCATTCTCATTGGCCCAAGCCCAGCTGCCATCCCAAGCGAAGAAGGCAAGGGCCCCGCAGAGTGAACCGGCACCGGCTGGCTCTGGCCAGTGGCCAAAGTCTCGGGGAAGAGGAACAGCTCACAGAACACTGGAGGAGAGAGCAAGACCGCCGCGTAGCAGCGTGGGCCGCTAGCATCGGCAGGGCCGCCTGCAAAACCGCCAACCCGTGGCTGTGTCTATTTTTGCAACCACATTTTTTGCTGCATTCCACGCCGTTCCCCCCAAAAGAAGGCCGGCCCCACACAGACACTTCACACTTGACCACTTCCAAGACCACCTGCACATCTCTCTCTGCGAAGGCTTCTGCTGAATACGAGGCGAGATGGAGGCCCCCAGAATCCTTTCTGTCCTTTTTGTTCTCTTGTAAGACGGGTTATACTTGATACAGTCACGCAAACGTACGCTGTATGCGCTGGTTTAATGCGAGAAATACTGCAGCATCAATACGAATCGATGCAGCTCTTCCCAACACCAGACACCAATCAGATCTGCACATTTGAAGATTCCAGCCCCCGCCCAAAAGAGAAAAGGATGCTCGCGTGTCCCATGCCAAGACCGCGGAATCTGAGAAGAAGCCGCCAATTCGCAACGCCCATCATTCCACACACGCATCGACCAACACAAAAAAAACCGTGACATGCAGCGAGTGTGCATCACGTCAAAAATCCTCCCGTCCCCGAACCTGCATCACGCAAAAACCCCAGCGTTACCGTTTCTTCCTAAACCCTCTCGCATGGAAGAAAACACATCCCGCGTCCCCCGTGTCATGTAGAGGAAAATAGGGGTGAACCCGCAATCCAGCACAGCCCGCGCCCCCCGCAACAAAAGACCTTGGAAGGACCCAGCAAAAGGCACAAAAAAGTCGCGCTTGCAGTTCCAATGTCAAGCAAGATCCCCCGGGACAGGGCGGGCGGCATTGAGGGGGACTCCTTGGGGGCCCTTTGGCACCCAGCAACCGAGAACCCCTTTGCGGGGACGAGTTGAAGTTGGTTTCCATCCATTGGACTCGGTCGCTGATGACGGGATTGAAGCCAATGCCAATGCCACCGCCAGTCATCTTATCTCCAATCCTCTCTCGCTCTTACAAACCTCTCAACTCCCCTGCCATCTTAACAACAGCAATAAGGACCCTCTCTCTCCTCCCAAGTGAAAAAACCCTCCGTCGGAAAACCTCCATCGCTTAAAAGAAAACACAGCCACGCCGTCCCTCCACGCAGGTGGCTCAGACCTCTCTTTTCCGGTTTGTTCTGTTCTTTCAACCACTCCCTGGCCTCCCAGAAATAAGCATCGTTCCTTCTTCTTCTTCTAGTCCCTTACTCAAAGTGAAGAGAGCCCTGCATGCAACGCATGGCATACTTCAGTACCTTGCATCAGAGAGATAGAGCAGCACAGCATAGCAACGTATCATCGCAGGATATAGCACGTCTCGTGACACAGCCCGTCATCATCAACAACTCCAAATCCGAACCAAGCCTCTGCCTTCTTCCTCAAGCGTCCCGCCGCCGCCCCGTCCATCGCCAAGCCCACCACCCCAACTTCCAGAACAGTTTTTATACACACCAACCCTTGGCGCCTACGCCTTACCTTACCTTTGCACAAGTTGCACGGCCATTTACGAACCCGCGCACCGAGCGAAACGGAAACCCGGAAAAACGGCGCTTAACCCACAACGGGAGCAATCGGTGTCCTGACGGTAAACCGAAGGCGAAGCGACAACAAACCTTCCTCGGTGCTTCCACTGTGGCTTTCACGCCGGCCGCCGCCCCGTTTCCCACGGCGTTCCTGTCCCTACGTCACAGCCAAAGCGGCCTCTCTTCGTAACACGAATTGCGCATTCCCAATTCTTCCACTGCCGCCGCCGTCGTCTTCCAGGCCCAAAGTAACTTAGCGCCGTTTCACAGCTTAATCCCTTTCGAGACCATTATCCCAAATCTAGGACTCGCCCTCCCAAAGAGACACCAAGAAAAAAAAACTTTCTCTCGGCATTTTTGCCGTTTCGTCCATGCTCGGATAAACATTGTGTTTCTCCATAGCCTTGCCTCGCGCGCGACTGTCTCGTCTCGCAAGCTCCTGAGACCGCGGCCGAGCACCTTACCTTCACTCTCCAAAAAAGAGATCTTCAGGGCCTGCACATTCCTAAGGGAGCCACGGAGCTACTGTACCTGTCCTACCAGCAAGCTCATGTCCTTGCCTCAATCTCTGCGCAATCCGCCGCCTGATGTCGCGGCTGTCTCGAGCTCACATGTCTATGTAAACCCCTAGGACAGAGAGTCGTAGTAGCTTTGCTGCCCTAGGACTGACGACCCTCTGCAAATCCCTCCCAGCCCAGAGCCCAGCGCAGCCGATCGACGGCATCGGTGACGCGGAGTTTGGTGGAGAACGTGCGGTCTGGACCGAGATAAGGGCCCTGAGATACGTCATGTTTTTCTGTAGGGGGCTGATGATCCCACATCCCGCCCGTCGAACAGCTACAGATGTTGAGAAACGAACGTCTTTTGCTAGGTCAATCGGGTGCGTCGTTTAGTCAGCTGTTTCACCATGCCACGAATCGTTGAGGCCTTTTGCGAATGATCTTCGTAAGCCATGCGTCGTCTAAAAGTCAGGGTGAACGTCGGAAGTGGTAAGGATCGAAAGGATTGATTCGTGATTGAAAAGCTGCATGTGCAAGCATCATCATATGTACAAGCTCCTCCACCTTTTGATCGAATGCCTACTCGAAGGAACAAATGATAACCAAAGAACGAAAAGGCAAAAACAATAATCCCGCGCCTCCTTTTTGCCTGTCCAAAACCCGCGGGACAAAGAGAGCAAACCCGCCAGACCGGCCTGAACCCCGGCCTTGACCATCATGGTCTCGTGTTACTGGTCTGTTGGACCATAGTAAGAACAATAGGAAATTAAATCAGTGACATTCCAACGGCGATGGTCTTCAGGCGGGGCCCTGCGAGCGAGTCTTGCGCGCGGTACGGCCGACAGGCGGCAGGACCTTTTTGACCTTCTCGGAGATCTTGTGTCCCAGAGACTCCTTGTCCTTCTTCGGGGATTCTTTCTTGGCTGCGCCGTTGGTAGCCTTCGGAGGCCGGACGGGTTTCCCGGTCTTGACCTTCTTCTCGGCCGGCTTCTCCTCAGGCTCCGGCTTCGCTTCCGCCACGCCGTTGGTGCCGTTGGCGGCGTCGGCGGCATCAACGGCATCGAGATCATCCGCCTTGCGCTTGTTACTGGGCTTGGCCTGCGGTGCCGCCTCGCGCTCTCCAGAACCGGAGGGCTCGGCCTCGTTAAGGGCGCCCGTCATCTCTACGTCCTTGGAGGCCGCGCCATTAACGGCATCGGGCTTCTCGATGACGGGCTCCTTGGCCGGCTCGTCTTCGACTACGGGTTCCTCAGCAGGCTTCTGCGCGATGGGCTCCTCGACTGATTCCTTAACAGTCTCGGTTGCGGGCGCAGTCGTCGCAGCTGGAGCTGGAGCTGCGGCCGCTGGCTGCTCTGTAGGAATGGCCTTGGGAGCCTCCACGCCGGTCGTCGCAGCCGGCCCGTCTTTGTCGGGGACCTCTTCGACAGTGGCCGGCTTTGGTGCATCGGCGGCAGAAGCATTTGCGACTGGAGCATCAGCTGGCGGGGCGAGCGCAGAAGGCTCTGCGACCTTGGCCGGCTCCTCGGCAGGAACGGCTGATGTTTCTGTGGCAGGCGCGGGTTCCTCCTTTTTCTCTTCAGCTGACTTCTCTTCGACCGGCTTGACTTCTGCCGGCTTCTCCTCGACAGGCTTCTCCACGATCTCCGGCACAGAAACTGCCTCTATGCCGTTGGGCTTTGTCTCGGCTGCGGTGCGAGGAGCATAATGTCAGCGCATCGGTCTTCGGACATTATGGGTGTACAGCGACGGCGAGCGGCATGGCCGGCGCAAGAGTAGCATCGAGCCAGCGCAAAGCGCAGCTATTCGGCGGACTCTATCTATTGCATGCGACCGTGATATGAAGCTCGATTTGGCGACAAACACTCACCTTTGTCGACGCCAGCGACAGCTGGGACAGCTCCGGGGGCAGGATTGGGATCCATTGCGATGACGTAAGGGGGTTGCTGGTATGGGCGCACAGTGCGCGATGACGGTGGTCGCAGTCGGCGAGGAAAAGGTGCTCAATGGCCGCGGTTGGGCGTAAAAGGGCGTAAATTTGGTAGGGGTGAGATGTTGGGATGTTGATTGACGATGGAAAGCTGGAAATCCAAGATGGGAGTTGTGTGGGAGGAAATGGGAGAGAAGAGGGAAGAAGAAGTGAGGTTGGAGTCGGAGCATAGGCAGGAGCAGGAGCAAGAGCAATGGAGCTCTCCTCCTCCCCAACAACAGATGGGCCTGCTAAGGCGCTGCAGGTGCAAAGCAGAGCACCGGCAGCGGTGGCAGCAGGTCATCGCACAGAAACATGGGGTTGGGGAGCAGGACCCGGGGCCTTGCTTGGGTTCCACGGGGCGAATCAGCAGCGGGAGGGCGAGGGCGAGGGCGAGGCAAGGGCGCGCACCGTTCGGGACACGCCATTCCCATCGGCTGTTTTGTGCGTTAATGGTGAGGTCCAGTGGTGCAGTGCAGCGGGTGCAGCTGGGCTCGCTCGGTCCAGCAGACAGCCCGTCCAGTGCTTCCGTCCCTCCTCTTTCTCCGCGCTGCTGACCATTACTCAGTAGCTGACCAGGCCATCGAACAGGGAGCGGTCCTCGATCAGTGAGAGTGAAGCTGTGAGGTTGCAGGCGAGAGGCCGGCAGTGCAAGGTTCTCCTCGCGGCAGGCTGGGTGGAGACGAACCTCTCAGCTGCTGGGCCGTCATGTCAATCTGACGTGACGAGAGCTCCACGCAGCTTGCCATCTTGGATGTTGCAGGGCGGGAGCTTGGCCCGGTTAAGAGCCGGTTAATCCCAAGAAGTGTTACGAGGTGGCGCGACGGGAGGACCTGAGCTGGCACAGCTGCACAGCTTGGCTGAGATGCCGGCCAAAGCCGTTCGACGACAACGTTAGGAAAATGGCCCAATCCGGTGAGCCGTTTCCTCGAAGTTTGAGGGAAATAGGCGAGCAACCTCATGTAACGATGGCACAGAGCCCTGGTGTCGGTGGCAGGAGCACTGAACACGGGCGGGCAACGGTGTAGCAGGTCCGTCTCAACCTTGGTGCGGTGCCTCCCAAATCTGGCGTCCAGTCCAGCCAGTCCGCCCTCTCCTCGCGCAAAACGAAGGCAGGACCGTGTGTGTCCCAGAGAAGCACTGTACAAGGAGGAGCTTCCTCCGGTGCTCTTTCCTGCTGGAGCTGGGCAGGGCAATTGGGAAGTGGCAGGGCCAGCTGCAGAGTGTCGCAGCTCCGATGCGGGGAAACACTTGCGAATGGTTGGCTTCGATTGGCGATTCTCCACCCGTCCTCGTTCAAGCCAATCAAACACCGCCAAAGCTTTCAAAGCACGTCCAAGCTCCTGCACGCCATCTGCGATCTGCTGAGCTGCAGAAGCGTGCATCCGACGCCCAACACCCAACTTCTACAATGGTGATGTTGTCGGTGGCTTCGCCTTCACATTGAATATCCCAAAGCTCAAGCAATTATGCCGCCAAATCAATTTCAATGCAATGAACCTTGCTCCGATTCGACTCAATCCAGTTACCTTGAAAAGGTTGCTACTTCGATCTCATCTCTCACGAAAGGTTTTAGCAATTGATGGTCCATTTGTCTCATTTGTCCGCATGCTCGATATCTACAACCCATTGTCTCTCGTCAATATGTCACAGTCTTGACACCTTGTCCTATTGTTCTCGTTCCCTTGTTCCTCGACCCCATCGTCCTCACTGCTCTCCATCACCCTCGTTGTCCATGGTCGTCATACCTTGTCCCCGTCATCGCCACTCATCCTCGTTGCCGGCGGCTCTGTTTTCTACTGCTCCGTCTCTGACTCGTCATCGATAAGCATGCGGTGCTCCTGAGGAAAGGATCATTCCACATGGCATTGAGCGCGTACTGCTTGCCGACCTCCATAAGGAATTCCGGGTAGTTTGACAGAACTGAACAATGCCTGAAGTAAACAGAAGGAACGGCCAAACGACAGAAGGTCTTGACCAAAATGCGGCGAAGTTTGGCTTGGCCGACATGACCAGGCTCGAGAAGATCAAAAGCCCCAGCATAAACTCTGAAGATGGTGGGGGCGTCGTCTTCGTCGTGGACTCTGTCTCGATCCTTGACGTAGCGGACAAGCATGTCCCTAACGCCCTTCGCAAGGGCATCGTTCTGAAGGAAATCGCAAAGCTGATAAAATTTGACGTGAGACTCGAGAGCAGCAGCAGTCGAGAAGTCGTCAAGCTCGACCAACGTCTTGTTCGTTGAACTGCCTCTCATGAGCGCTTGTCGATTGGCAAGTGTGAGGTAGAGCATCATTCTGCCTGGTTTCACTTCGGGGAGCTCGATAGTCGAGGAGGCCGACTCTTTGCACGGGTTCCGAAGGCATTTTTCGAAGAACTTTGAGTGCTTCGTCAGGATTGGCTTCAAGACCGTGAAAGTCTTTTCGTCGCCATCTTCGCCGCATTTGATAGTAATCAATAGCTGCTCTTCGCTACATTTGGTCAGCAATTCAGCCATTACGAGACAGGTCGTGTACCAAGGTACTCACGCGGAACAAAACAGCCAACTGAGATCCATCGCTGCCATGCCGAGTGAAGCCGGCTTGTCGCCCTCGGTGACGCCGTTCGCGTTCGACTCCATCTTTGGTCGGCGTAGGTTGCGTTGTCCAACGGCGTCGCGGGTCGTCGTTGTTGGTTGGCATCTTCGGAATGCAGAGGCCGGGAGGCAACCTGCGGGTGGGTGGGGTGGATGCGTGGGAAGAGAAAGGAAAGCCAAAGAGATTTTCGGTGAAATTTTTGAATCAGGCATCTGTTGAACTTGCCATATGTGGAAAGCTCGCACCTGCCCGTTTCTGTTTCCCAAAAGCTTTCTTTGATGTGGGTAAAAGACAACGAAAACGCTGACCAATATTCTTCCTCACGCTTTCAGCGCGACCTTAGTCAATATCAAAGCGCGAACAGGAGACAAAGAGGGATTCGAAACCTCCGCTGGAAGTAAGTCAAGATCCCCAGTCTTCACGTTCGTGAGCCTCGAAGAAGGTGCCAGCGAGATCTCCGCGACCGCGCTCACCACTCCCAAGACCCTCACTATCAGCATCACTCTTCCCGTCCCCAATAGTGCCCGAGTCGTCAGTCTCAAAGTCGGTGTCCGCCGTGTGGCTCAGATTGTCGATGCTGCTCGTCCATGACTGACGATGCCTTACTCTAACGACCGTTGCGAAGGGCTTCCCCCGCCAGAACTCCATCCACATATATGTCCACGGCAGACCTGACCTCACCAAGTTGTTGAGCGTCCCTGGCCTCAGCAAGGCGCTGTGCCTCCCTGATTTCTGCTAACCCGTTCTCAGCGCGCCAAAAGAATGTAAGGGACTCCTCCGCTAGATTCTCCTCCCAATCGTCCCACTCGTCATCTTTGATGTTCCGCACGAACGACTGAACAATGGCGCTGGCTTGAATGTCCCATCTCATGTCGACGCAAAGCTGGTACGCCGCCCCAAAGTTGTCAAGGACGCACCACTCTGGGTTCTCCAGCCTGTCGTGGTCAACAGGGTGGCGGTAGTAGTGGCGCCAGTCGGTGAGGATGTCGCCGATGTGCTGCTCCACGTAGCGCCTGAGCAGGTAGTTTCCGAATTGGCCACAGATATTCCACAGGTGCAGCTTCTGTGCCAGGGTATTTTTCAATCTCCCACGAGTCCGGAAGCACGCTGCTGAAGGGGGTGATGTGCTCCGGGTCGGGGGAGAAGACCAAGCGCTCGTTGAAGTAGAGGTAGGCGCCGACGGTCTCCGGGGTCTGGTCGTCGATGACATACACGGTCCCGGGGCGCTGAAAGTATGTCGAGTACTTTCTTATCGTGCTGAAGCTAATGCGGAACAACTTCTCTTGGCACTGGATATAAATGAGGCTCTCGTCGAGATCGGCCGGGCTAACGAGAAAGTTGTCGGTGTAGTTGGGCAATGACTCCCGAGACCAGTTCTGAGGACCGTTCATGTTGGCGTTGTTGGATGAATGAGATAGTACGTGTCTGCAAATGGATGAACTAATTCATGCACTGAGAAGAATGATTTCGAACAAAGACCAAACCTGATGCGAAAGCGCAGAGGCATCTATCTATATAACTTGAAGTAGGGCATCGGAGATGCGTCTTACACCAAAACCTCTTGAACCTCTAACGTATTAATGAACTCTGAGCGTTCCATGGGTCGCTCAACTTCTTTCCCAAACACAGAAAAGCCCTTCGGAGATTGACACAGAACTACAGAGGATCCATTTTAGGCAGGAACTTTACTCAAAACGGTTGAAAAAAGCTTGCGCTTTTGTCCTCAATGTTTCTCCGCGAGGGGTTGCTGTTCAGCTTGACCCTGACCTGCCACTCATTGTGATCTCTCGACGCTATCAAAGTGGCGCTGCCACCTTGACAGCACGGCTCTCTTTCATTTGAAATGAAATAAGTACGCTCTCAATGAGGTAGTTGCGAAAAGATACAAGCTCAGCGAGACTGAACAGACACACATGAACTTGAAATTCGTCCAAATCTGAAGAGCAGAAGTTCACGGATGCTGACTGAAGAGCGTGGCCACACATAATGTCGTGTTTCGACTTCACCCTGAAAGCTGTATACACCTCGAGTATTTCCCATATTCTGCCTGGGCTATTATCTATCTAGACCGTCAAGGTGACATTGTGAATCAAACGGGTTGTCCGTGATCTTGCAGAAGGCCAGAAGCCTGCCGCGATCCTCCGGTGATTTTGTGCCTGACTCCGTGTCTTCTGGATATCAGTAATCCCTGTCTTCTTCTAACTCTGCAACCTGGTCCTCCAGCTCGCCGATTCGCTTGCGCCAATCTTGAATATCGCGCTCCAACGTCATAATCCTCTGATGATGGTTTTGAGCCCTCGTCTTCGTATCGCGAAGCTGGTTCTCCGTATCGAAGGCATGGGCGGACAGGGCCTTCCAAAGCTCGCGAATGAACGCCGGGCTGAGATCGGCCAGGCCGACAACAGAATGGAGATGCTCGGACGGAAAGTCGAGAATGAACTGCTTGACCACCTGGCCCCGAAGCTTCACCTGGCTGTCGGCATGCTCGTCGAATGCCTCGAAAGCAGCCTCGACGTTGTTAACCCACCATTCGCGATCGTTTTGATTCGAATATTCCCGATCATATCCAAGCTTTGCGATTTGGGCTCCGAGCGCAGTGCAAAGGGCCTTGGACTGGAAGCGATCGGAGACCTGCCAGACTTTGACTAGGAAGACGAGTTTCTTGTGCTCGCCCAGGGCCTCGATCCGCCCTTGAGCAGACTCTCGCTGACGGATCTGCAGTAGACGAATTGAAGGTACGCATCGAGATGCTCGGGTTCGATGTCGTTGAATGTTATGGTGTTTGCTTCGCACTCGGCAGCGGTGGCGTCCTTCAGACCGGTGGCGAAGAATTCGGAGTGCTGCGTTAGTATGGCTTTGTTGAAGACGAAGGTCTTGTCGCCACACTGGAGCGTCACCGAGGTTTGGGGTTCGCTGCAGTCGGTGGTCAATAAAAATTGTCTATTCAAATCAAGGAAAAGAAACTTGCGGTTTGAGGAAGACCAATCCGAGGTTGGTGTCTTGTTGACTTTGGTTGGCCATATTCACGGTGTTGCACACTGGCTGGCAGTTGGGATGTGAATTGGAAAAGTGTGGTCACACGAACCGAGTCTTGTGGGAAAGATGGAGGATTGGGAGAATAATTTTGCTTATGAGAAAACGCAATGCAGAAAAGCCTGGGTCTTCTGTATGTTTTTCCTTCGCGCTGCAGTGAGATTTGCTGAGCCCTGATAGAATTTCACAGTTGTCGTCTGTTCATTTCACATTCCATCCCCAGCTGGCTCCATCATCTAAGGTAAAGTAGCGTCCATGCTATGTCTCCACTTTTCTCGCCGCCGTCCTTGTTCTCCAGTCCCGAGCGCTGCTGCCTGGAAGAAACACTTATGGGTGTTGTTAAAGAACAAGATCTTCTTGCTGAGACGTGAGAGTCAACAGTGGAGAGAAAGCTGCCGGGAGAACCTTTCGCTTCAAAAATAGCATGAGAGAAATTTGACCAGGGTTCATGCCGCGTTTTGAATATTTTCGCCCGAGGTTTTAACATGAGAACAATCACAAATATCGCTTATGGTGGCGATTGCTTGCTGCAAGTCGCGAGGCGTCCAGAGATTGCGGTGTAAGAGGGAAGAAAATGAAACATGGAAAGCTCGAAGACTGACGCGTCGAGGACAAAAAGGGTCGAGGCCACAGCGAGAGGTTTTGCCTGTTGAGAGAAAGCACACACGGTAGGAATCAGAAGGATCTGGATGCTCTTGGTTTTATTTCTGCGCTAGAGGAAGAGATTATCGTCGTGATGGACATTCACTGTCTTTTAGTCCGTCTTCAGATGCCTCCTTGCTTTTCTCATTCCCATTCAACCTTCATTCTGCCTCTCCATCATCTTCGCACCGTGTCTGCGGGTTCATCTCACCCGGCTTTGTTTCATCCCAAGCTGCTGTCCGAATTAAACAACGTCGCATGTCCCAATCGCCACAGAACCGCAGCCGGAAAATTCCAAGTGGCAAGGAACTTGGGGAAAGCCGACTAAGAGTGAAAGAATCCAGGGAGAGCAGTGCTCCAATCCCAAGCATCGCTAGAATGAGTCGAGGCGGAAGTGCTCCCGACATCAGAGGGAGAGCTCACGTGGTAACGAGATTTCGGAGTGATCAGCGGAAAGGGCCTCCACTTGATCCAGTCACCCATATCCAAGACTCCGTTGTCCACATCCCAGGACTTGGAACAATTGCCAGGGGGATATTTCGCACGGACTCGTTCGCGTTGAGAGGTCCAAGACGTATCGACATCTGTCAGGAGCGAAGCAAAACAGATTGTGAGCTCGCGGACGAAGTCTGGAGAATTCTCCAACACAACGAGGTCGTCTCTGAAGTTTCCAAGAGGAACCCAACGACAGTAGGCGGCCACTAGCTTCGCTCGCATGTACTCCCGAGCGTGATCTCCGTAGTCAAGGGCCTCGAATGCATCCTTGTAGTTCTTGATAGACCAAGATCGTTCCTGAGCAGTCATGTCGTATGTAACGTTTTTGATAGGATGATCCATAGCTATTTCAAGGATGGAGCAGCCAACGAGTTTGGTCATCTTCGTGTTCATGAAGCGGTCGGCAATCTCACAAAGGTCGACCATGGGCTTCAGGCGCTTTGGCTCCTTCATCAAGCCGGGGTCAAACTTCACAAACTTCTTGATGGCGTGCATGGATGCAAGATGGAGGTAGATGCCGAGGAGGTCGGGGTCGATGTCGTCGAACTCGACAATTAAAGTCTTGCCCTCGATAAAGTTCTCGTTCTTGAAGCAAGCAGCGAAGTACTCGGAGTCTTTGATCAGGATGCTCTTCTTGAAGGTGAAGGTCTTTCCTCAGGCTTTGAGAGTGACACAGTCCTCTTGCTCGCTACGAAGCCATCAGTAAGGCAGAGTAAAGTGGGATTTTGGGTGTACTAACGGCGCCAGGAACAACGACGCAATGCTCATCTCGTCGGCAAGCTTCGTCATTGGACAATCTTCGGTGTCATCTTCGGCCTTGGCAGCAATTTTCTCGTTCTGAGTGCTGCTCCATTCGTCCATGTTTGCTGGTGACTGGGCGTTGTGAGTGATAATGGAAGTAGCGAAGCGCAGATGAAGGGTGAAAGTGATAAGAGGGGTTCAAGTTCAGCACCTGGGAGGACCACTGTGAAACTGAGAGCTTGGGTGGTAAGGCAGGGGATAGTTGAGTGAAGGTGAAGTTGGCCAAAGCTGAAACGTAGGGCCAAAGAAAAGAAGGGGCGGCTTCGGGGTCAGAACCAAAACAATGGCGGGCCAAAGGCAGCAGAATCTACTTCAGGCTTCAATGGAGACGCAGAGATCACACTTGCAAAAGTACACTGAAAATTAACGATTTTCAATCCGAGCCCAGTTCTCATCTACCATCGACCAAGTTTATGGGCATGAGCCATGGGCAGCGAATATTCGACGTTCGCGGAAACTCCGCATGAGTGTCTACACTAGATACAGCAAGGACGAATATTAGTAGAACGAAATCTGAGTGTGATTCAGGAGATCATTTTACTTTTGGATCAGCAGCTCCATCCTTCGACGTTGCCTTGGGAAGTTCGCTTCAGGCAGTGACGCCGACTTTCCGCACGACCGCAAACCAATATGAAAAAGCAGTGGCGGCACCGGATGAGATCAATAATGCTGTTTCAGGATGCTACTTGTATTGAGCAAGACAATGCATATACAGATGCTGAGTGACTAACTGAGGTCTTCATCCGTCATGGTCTCTATTCCCTTGGTCCCCGAAAAGGCCAAAACTCTCATCCCTGAGACGCGATGTGATCATTGATACAGAAAACTCTCAAAGCCGTAAGGCCCGATATTTGTCAATTTCCATTCCCCAAGCCTGGCGGTCTAGCGTGAAGCAATCCTGACGACTAAATCATGATTGTTCTTTGCCAGGTAAGTTGGTCACTGCCTGAGCGGAAGGGTTTGCCTCCACATGCCACGAGCTACCCAGTGCTTTGGCTTCTTTAGCGGTTTCGGATCCTTTTTTGCCTCCTGAAGCATGCCGGCATAACAGGAAGCCACCTCAAAGAGCAGTCGATGATTGCCCTGGATGAGTCTGAGGCATTCTTGAGAAGCAGCGATAGGGACGCAGTGACAGAGGGAGTAGATAATCGCGCGTCCCAGGCGTTTGTCCGTGTCGTTCGTTGGGTCGAGCAGCTTGAAGCACTGCGAGAGACTTTTGATGTAGAACGACGAGAAAGTCTCATATTCCTCGCTCACGTACGAATCGTTCCAGATAGACGGTTCCAAGATGAGATAGCATTTAAGGCCCTCCCAGACAGCGACGGCGAGGTCCTTGTTCAGGAAGCGATCACAAAGCTGGTAGATCTCGAAGTGTCCGGGAAACCATATGCAACGCTCCGGCTCTCCGAAGTACGGGACATCGCCAGCTTGCCCGAAAATCTGACAATAGACCAGGTGCAAGTAAACACCAAGGTGGACAGCTTTGATGTCGTCGAAGGTGAAGGTCTTGGTCTGCGACTCGACGAATCGCGGGTTTCGGAGAGACCTCTCGAAGTACTTGGAGTGCTTGATAAGGATATTCTCACGGACGGAGAACTTCTTGTCTTCGGCGATGAGGAAGACTTGGCTGGGCCCAGGGCTGGTGTCGGAAGTCCTGGAAGCGATGCGTTAGATTTTGAAGCCATCCCTACCTGGTGAAAAGAACTTACTCGACGAGGAAAGTCCATGCCTCCTCACAATTGATGTCGAATTCGAAGTCGGGTACGTCTTCGCTGTCGGTCGAGGTAGGGGCAGAAGCCTTGCTCTCATTGTCTTCGCAGGATTCCATGATTGGCGATTGCATCTGTCGACGTCAATGTTGTGCGCGGATTGTTTGTGAGAAGGTAGGAGGGTGTTTTTCGGAGCTTGGCGAGATAAGAGAGGTGCCTGCTGATTGACGTAAGGTAGCGAACGGTGACAAGCGGACTCAAGCTAAAGTGAATGTGTGCAGCCTGTGAAAGGGGGTTGGATAGTTGGGAAAGAGCATGCTGCCTTGTCCCCAGGTCGCTCCTGCCTTTCCCCATCACTTGCGAACCGAGCTTCCGTTGAACATTGCCTCCCCGACAACACATCAGTGTTCCGCAATGCTTGAATCATTACTGGAATCTTATATTCCGTCGTAATCATCACTCATACGGTCAGCAAGACCGCGTTAACTCTTCCTTCAAGTGCACAGGTGCAGAAAGATTTTAGTTAGCAAACAGAATATTCAGAAGCCAGGTCTTGCTCTAATTAGATATAAAGGCGTATTTTCAGAGGCTAAATATCTAAGACAAACCTTATATAAATCTTAGAGAAAGAATCTTGATACAACAGTTTTTAAAGTTGTCATTAGGTAAGGTTCACATCCCGTCGTCAAGCTTCAGCACATTAGCGGCGCCTGCACCCATCCGATCTCGCTGAAGTTTATGCTGCAAAATTCAGATGGCATCTGGAATGAAACGCGAGCCTAATCGATCCAGTCGTTAATGAATTTGCTTAATCTGGATTCCAACAGCGAGTTACAAATTGCGAAAATTGCTGGCTTCTGTACCGTCTACCTAGATGGTATCCTTACACTTCTCTCCAACCACAGCCCCGCATCCAAGTGGAGCCTGTCTGGCGTTGTGGCAGAGTGGTCTAATGCGCAAGACTAGAAATCTTGTTCCTTCGGGAGCGTCTGTTCGAATCAGGCCAACGTCGTTTTTTGGCCTTTTGTATCATGACTTCCGAGCTCTTTTGTTCTCAACCAACACAACTTTTTTTTTCCAATAGCGCAGCCTTCGCTCCAGGACACGACCTCTTTTTCCTGTCGATTCCTGTCGATGAGACATTGACTGAATTACTATGTACGTCTTACGTAAGAATCCAGCTGCCTACGAAGGATCCATCTCATCCCCATTTCAGTCGTAGGGCTGACCTATTACTAATCTAGCGTCCCCACGGAGGCAACTCCCATTCGGAATGATGCGGCCAACTTAACATCGCAACTGCTTCAGTTGCGTTCTGTCATCGGCGGCACTTAGAAAGCGGAGTCTTTTCTCGTTATTAGCAGAAGAATCTAGCTCCTTGCCCTAGTATCGCAGTATTGCATCAGCTTCCAACATGGAGGAAACATCCAAGACCAAGCGGGTTCGGCGAAGAAAGGTAAGCTCCCCCTGAGGCTCAACATCACGTGAAAGAGACAAAGAGCTGACAACATCGTCGTTGAAAATGGACAGGCTTGCGATCTTTGTTACCACAAAAAGATCAAATGCGACGCCAAACAGCCTCGCTGTTCAGGATGCAAGCTGTACAACTCAGAGTGCACATACACTGGCCCCACGAGAGCTCCAGCAGTCAAGCCGAACCAGTAAGTTGGCCTCTGTCGGAGTTGGTGGAATTCCATGGTGACTTTGATACAGTGTCAAGAAGATCGAGATGCTGGAAGCGCGGCTTGCGCAACTCGAGGCTCAAAAAGGGCAACCCCAGTCCATGACTGTCAAGCATGTGTCCATGTCTCCCATCGCTGGGGTTGAATTGAGTTCAGCACTGCAGACATTCTCTAGCTCCGATGAAGAGCAGTTTTGGGGGCTAGGAGCTGGGTCGATATCCAATGAAACCCCGAGCTACTCTACCGACCACGACAGCGTACAAGTACCGGGCAACGACTCTAGGACACTCCCACCGCTGCGAGTAGTCCTCCCAATCGTCGAAGACTACTTTGAGAAGTCAAACAAAGTTCTACCACTTTTTGACAAAAACGTCTTCATGAAGATGCTACGTGTGTGGTACACATACCCTGCATACCGCAAGACAGACGCCTGGGCAGCTGTCAACATCGTTCTTGCTCTAGCTCAGAGGCATTCGTATGCTTCGAGTCCGACAGACACACAACACATGCAACGATACATCAACAATGTGCAATCAGTCATCAACGAGCTGGTCGTCAGCGAACCCAATCTTCTGGCGCTTCAAGTTGTGCTGGGCCTGGTCCTCGTGTTTCACGGCTCATCCGATGTCCGACCTGCCGCGATGATCATTGCCACTGCGATGCGTCTCGTTCACGGCCTCAGACTTTATACCAAGAATCTGCGCCCCGAAGATGAGTATGATGCGGCCGAAATACTTCAAAGGAACAGAGTCTTTTGGATCGCATATATCCTGGACCGGGATTGCGCCATGAGAACGAGCTCGCCGGCCATCCACCAAGATGCAGACATCGATGTAGATCTCCCCGAAATGCACCCACCCGACAAGGCAGGAATCATCATTGGTTTCTTGGGGCAAGAATTCAACTACTTCCGGACCCGAGTGCAGCTTGCTTACATCCAAGGCAAGCTTTACTCGATGCTCCTGTCCGTCAGAGCCCTGAAACTCCCGGATCGCGAAAGAACCCAAAACATGATCCGACTGCGAGAGATGCTCGAGAACTGGGAGAAGTCGATCCCGGAGGAGTTTATGGCGCAAAGCGTGGTCGGCATTGTGTCAACGGAGTACATGCGGTACCTCTGCCTGCTGCACTACACGCAGTTGCAGTTGGTTGCGACAACGCACTATGCGGACTCCCATCATCTCGAGTGGCTACAAGAAGTTTTGAATTGCAGCAAAAGGCAAGCTCCGCAAGTCCTTCCCGAAGCTTTCGCGCTACAGCTGCCGGATTGCTGGGAGAAGCTGGTTGAGGAGGCGAGGACCTGCATGCATCTCTATGCTGCGACGCCTGAGAATGATTCAGCTCTGACTTGGTGAGTCTTTCCGTCCCTTCGCAGGAAGGAAGCACCGCTGACACATCCACAGGTTGGTGTCCTGTGGTTACTTGACAAGCATCATGTTCATCACGGTCAACAACCTAGCAAACCCCGACCACCCATGCCGACTTACCGACCAGAGCAATGTGGAATCTGCACTGCTGTTGTTAGAAAGGCTGATCAAGGCCACCGATGACTACCGGCTGAAGAAGATCCACGGTGCCTGCAAGGAGCTGAACGAGAAAGCAAGAAAGGCCCTGAGTCCTCCGCCCTCGACTAACTTCTTCGACCCACCTGGCTTAGAGTTTGGAGACGAGGACCCATTGGACGAAGGACGGTGGGACTTGATGGATAGTTCGTTCTGGGCTACTGGTGACTTTGCGACGGCAAATTGAGCGCCGAATGTCATGGGAATTTCACCAGGAGTAACGGAGTTATGAACGAACTAAGGCAGTATTATTATGTACCCAGTCAAATGGGTTGCGACCTGATATCATGCGTCTACAGAGTGTAGCGGAAACCAGGGTGTCTGTCACCCTTCTTGCCTTGATCAATCTCCCGTGCTCTCTCATCGATACTCATGTTGTCCCTCCGGTTATTGATCTTGTTCAAAAGAGTCCACATGGTGAAGTAGCCAACCGATGCGACGGTGATTGTGCCCAGCGAAACGGCATGACCGATGGTGTATCTGCCGTCAGAGGCGGTGATGCGGTAAATCTGGCCTGCCATGAGACCAGCGCTGTTTCCGATAGTCTGCTGCAGACCGATAGCGGTGGCGCGCTTGAAGTAGCCTGCGTTGCTGTTGCTGATCCAGGTAACGTTCAGACCGACAACGCAGTAGATGCCAGTCGCAGTGACAAAGGTAGCGAAGTACTGGACACCGGTCGCCTTCATGCTCACACCAAGCATGAGCGCGTAACCCGTTGCAGTGACAAGAGCCATGGGAACCATGAAGATGGCGCGCTTGTTGAGCTTATCGGAGATGTAGGCGATGGTGAGGTAGACCGCAGACGCCCAGATGTAAACAGGAACCGTGAGAAGCTGAGTCTTGATGCTGCTGTATCCAAAGCCGCGGATGATCACGGGCAAGAAGGTGCCGAAGCCAAAGGAGCAGGTGTTCGCGCAGAACTGGCAAGCAGCAGAGAGCCAGACCTTGGGATCCATAAACGCAAGCTTGACCTCCGTCTTGTCGAAGTTCTCAGACTCGCCCTGGTACACCCTCGCCTGCTCAGCGCGGATGCGCATCAGGTTCTTGTCGTCCTCCGTGAGCCACTTCGCCGTCTCGAAGCTATCGGGGAGAAGCACGATGATAGCGAGGCCGACAGCCAAAGAAATCACACCCTCAATGAGGAACAGCCATCTCCATCCAGCCAGACCGCTCGCGCCGTGCAGGCTAGTAAGACCGTATGCGAGAAGACCACCGAAGGCACCAGACAGAGCCGCCGCGACGAAGAGGTAGGAGATCCGGCGGGCCTGTTCCTCGCGCTTGTAGAATGTGCTGAGGTAGAGCGTCAGGCAAGGGAATAAGCCACTCTCGAACATGCCGATGAGCAGACGCGTCGCGAGGAGGCTGGCGTAATTGGTTACGAAAGCGGAGCCGACGACGGTGGCGCTCCAGGCGAGGATGAAGAAGGGGATCAGGCGGCTCGGGCGGGCTTTCTTGAGGATGAGGGACGCGGGAATCTCGAAAGTGATGTAGGTTACTGGGGGTTGCGTCAGGTTTAATTCCCCTTGCGGGAAAGGGGTTGAGGTTGAGAACTTACCATAGAAGACTGTGACCGCGACGTTGAGTCTGTTGCCGGTCAGATTCAAGTCTTCGTTCATGCCGGCAATTGCGGCGTTGCCTGTAGCCAACTTGTTAGCAATTGAGATCAATATTATGAAGCAATTGACGGCGACTTACCAATGTTACTGCGATCTAAGTACGCAACCAAGAAGCAGATAATCATCATCGGCGCAAGCCAAAAGTCCAACTTTCTCAATAGCTTCTTCTCCGCGATGGGATCAATCGTCAGGTGGGAGCTCGCATCCACCGAATGGGGCGAATCGACATCGCCATCTTTGGCTTCCATGGGCATCTTTTCCACGGACATTGTCGTCGAAGCTGGTCTCCAAAGTCTCGCTGAATCGACAAGTTGATGTTGTCGTCGATGGTGTAGACTTAGCTCGGACTGATCAACATCGTTTCAATTGAACGAATCCACCGGCTATGCATTAGATATATATCTAACCCAAACATGCATCGTCAAAGGCAGCCAAGCCAGGAGTGAGGTCACCGGATTCACCTATCTAGCCAACCCACGAATTTCCCGACGCTAGCGCTATCATCGCACTCCTCTGCGTCGGGAATTGCCCGCAGCTATCAATGGCGTCGGCTGATGATCCATGCAGTTTAGCGGGGATGCCACCAAAAAGCCGGGGAAACATGCCAGGATTGCTTATCACCCGGCCTGTCTTTTCGATGGGTTAGGGAGCCAAGAATTTGCCCTCGGTCAAGTGTGGGGGATCTCTCAGCGATAACAAAGGAGGAGTTGCGCCGTCGCGTGAAGAATTATGAAAAGGCCGACATCGCCTCGACCCAAAATCTGTCCCCGTTTGGCTCCATTTCCCCGATGTCAGGAGGCCCAACCACCGGGCGCATCTTTTCGGCATTCTCTCCGGCCAGACGCGGCTCAGCAGATTCGATGGATTCGACGTCGTCTCCTGCGGCTAACGTCCCGAACGCGAAAAGTCCGATTTCTCGGAAGAGGAAGCGAGGGAGGCATGCTGTCGCGTGCGAGTCGTGTCATCGGCGAAAGCAAAGGGTAAGTCGATAGGCTATTTTTGATCCTTGTCTTGGCGTGGTCTGTTTCTTGAGTCTTTGCGATACGCATCTCAGTGTTTGTTGGTCTTGGATTGTTTGGTTTTGGACAAACGGCAATCATTGAGCAGAATTTTGATGTCTTGACAGTCTCTTACTGACTCAACAATCTCAAGTGCAATGGATCTCGACCATGCTTCAACTGCGAACGCCGTGGAGTAGGCTCGTCATGCTCATACAGCCATTTGGAAGATGATGGCGAAAGACCTGCTCAGCGATCCCGGCCTCCGATCATAACTTCACCGGTCGTCAGTTTCACGACACCACTTTCGCCGACGACAACGCCCTCAATGCCGACACAAGAGCCCGAACGCCAGGACGAGTCTTCTTCAGGATCCGGCGCAATTCCGTCGCGGTCCTCTAGCAGCGGAGGTGGAAGACGGCAAGGCGAAAGCGGACAAGACCAGCCGACTGAATACACCGTCGGCAATCTCTTCAAAAGCCGCGACGCGCCGTCATTCTTTGGATCATCGTACTTCGGCCCTCAAGCAGCGGCAAAGATTATTCAGGCTCCGGCGCCTGAGCTCTCTTCGGGACTGTCCCAGAAAGCTCAGGCTAGCTCAACACACTCGTTCCGCGATGAAGGCGGCCCGTTCTCTCAGATATGGGAGTTGCTTGGACTATTGCCGAGAAGGAAGACGACAGTTGACAGGTTGACGGACTGCTTTCTGAATGAACTCAACTGGGCTATCGACGCCGTTCAGCCAACCTCGTTCAAGGCCAAATATGAGAACTTTTGGTCTAGGAAGTTTGGGTTCGATGACTTCGCCACCATTGACCTTAGATGGCTGGCGTTACTATTCATTGTCATGGCTTATGGTATTCTTCTTGACTGTCCAAAACCACGGAACAAAGAGATTCAAAGGGAGGTTCATGAGACTTCTCAAAGATTCTACTGGGCTGCAAGGAGAGCCATCGTCATCGCCCCCACCTTCTATGGCGAATCTACGGATCTCGTGAGAGCTGGAGTGTTGGTCACTCGCTATCTCATCTACACTCGTCGCGTCCCCGAGTCGTGGCTCACCACCAGCTTTGCAATGCGCATGGCCCAGGCGCAGGGGATGCATATTGACGGCGAACGATGGAGGCTGCCTAGGAAGGAGACAGAGACAAGGCGACGGTTGTGGAGCAACCTGTACATGCTCGACAAGACCATCGCCCTCGCCCTCGGCAGACCATTTGCCATTGTCGACCAGCAGTGCATGGTCAAGCCCCCGTCTAACGTGTGGTTGGATGATTTGAATGACGAAGAAGCGGCGAATGTCACCGAAGCACCTCTGTCCGAGCCTACCCCAAGCGTGTTCAGTCGACTTGCTCATGAGCTGGCTGTGGTAGTTGGAAAGATCCAGGAACGATGCTTCGGGCTGTTCACGGTATCCTACGAGACGGTCTTGACGTTGGACAAAGAGATCGAGACCTGGAGAGGCAGGTTGCCGCCATATTTCGAACTCGACGACCCCGATACATCAAAGGACGAGCGACTTCCTTTCCTACCATGGCAACGACTTCACCTTCATAGCATGTATCACTTTGCCCGAGTCACCCTTCACCGACCTTTTCTTTTGCGGCAATCCATCACCAATCGATACAAGCACAGTCACGATGTCTGTATCGCTTCAGCCTGCGCTGATCTAGGCATGGGCCTTAAAATGTTTAGCCAACCTCTCAACGACAGGTTGAAATGGAGTTTGGGCCCTCATAATCTCTTCAACAGCGCCTTGGTGCTCGGCATCATTGCCGTCAGAGATCCTCATTCTCGCAGGTCTCAGGCCATCCTTGAAGACCTCGCTGCATACTGCGAGATGCAGCGAAACGACGTCTGGCTCAACGAGTTCGCCCTCGCTGAAGTCAAGATAGTCGAGCTGTGCGTGAAGAAGGCAAGGCAATCTCAACCACCGGCGCCTAATCCCATGGTACCCTTGGCTTTGGCATCTCCAGCTGAGCGGCCTATGGCATCTGCTGGGCCCCAGAACGTGATGACTACGCAACCCCAGTTACCGGTTGAGAGCCCTGACTTCGACCCCTTGCTCGTTGGCCTTGGGCTGCCGTATAGCACCTCAAGTGCTCAGATGACCTGGGATGATCCGGGGTTCTTCTTACCCGAGAGTGGAGACTTGTCGCAATGGGAACATGTCATCAACACGATTATGCATGATCAAACGAATATTTAGAGCTCTAAGTGCGCATTGAAAGCATCAAGTCATCTTCTCTAGCAGAAAGAAATCGCAACCGTTGTATACAGGGCACCCCATCACTCACTCGCGCCATGCCACCATCGGCTTTCTGAAGAATTTGCGGTACAGCGGAGGCAAGCCACACATAGCCCAAACAGTATCGCCCGAACCACAAGCAGGGTCATGACCTCCAACGTATCCCAGCCGACCCTTTCCAATCTTTCCAAAGGCAGCAGGAACACCGACTGGAATCCCCTTACAGCAAGGCCCAAAGAACGTCTCCCCCTTGTTGAGCCTCTTGCATTCAGGCTGCCCGACATACCAAGCCTCATCAAAGCCAACATCTGTCAAGCAAAATGATTGGCAGCATATGTACTCATTCGGAAGCACCGTCGAACCCACTTGGTCTGCGTCTCTGTTCAGCATCGCAGAGAGTCCCTCGGGACACGCTCTCGCCCGCCAATCCAGACCGGCCAGCGAGAAGAACGAGTTCACTTCCGCCTCGACTAGGACGTACGAGAAGAACCCCATTGCGATCGCGGTGCCTCCTTGGTGCAAATACGCCAAGACGGAGTACCAAACGTGGCCGTTCTCAGGACGTGCGAGGCCACCGTCGGTTATAAGCACGGCTTTCGGGGGCGTGCTCTGCTGCAAGACTTGGATGGCAGTTTCTGGCTCGGTGGCTACTTGGAGAGTGACGTGGCGTGCTGCTTCACGATAAAATGGGCGCCAGTATTCGTCATGGATCTCGTGGTGAAGCAAAGAGATTGCCAAGAGGCGTGGCTTTCGCGCCACCAAGGTTGTCTCCATCATGCCTAGAATGATGAGTTAACAAGTGGGAGAGGGTTGGGTATGGCACTCACGAAGATGATGGTATTATTGAATGGTAGTGCCTAAGGTGAGGTCGTTGAGTTGGCAACCTGTTCGGAGTTGGCCGCTGATCAGACCTTTTCTTATGTGAAGATGCCATCATCACTTTTCAAAAACATTTGTTTCAACAGCATAAGATTACCTGCGCAGTGACCAGCATGTCTAAGACACACAACAATGAAATGCCATTTTTCTGTTTCTTGATCGCAGTAGTTGTAAAGCGGAAGCAAAATTGTCAAACACGATCCTCACTTGAACAAAGGCAACCGATAAAGACCCCTGATGACGGCAAACCATCAACTCCTGAGAATGTAGACCGATCTAGTTTATTCTTGCCTCGATGTATGATATCCCACCAACGTGACTATTTGAGGTCCTTGGCTTGAAGTTCCACAATGTCTCCAATAAGATCCATGAGCTTCGGTTGAACAGGGTTCCACCCAAGACACTTCCTGGCGCGGGTCGCAAGACCCCTGGAGTTGGAGCCCCATCTGTAAGGACCTTTAGGATCCTCTTTGACAACGCCATCCCAGTCAAGAACATCAAGTTCCGATGTCTTGATCAATCCTTTGTCAAAGGCCACCTGCGCAACAGCCTTCTCCACGTCACCCCACGAGAAGCTTCCATTCTCTGCTAGGTAGTAGCCCTCTTCTTCCCATGTCGCCTTGCCTCCGCCACTAGCTGCAGCTTCAGTCAAAGCTAGGTAAAGGTTGCTGAGATCTTGGATGTGAACCTGATGCCATATGTTCTCGCCATCTCCGATCCTAATACCCTTGCCTCGTTCAAGAACGGTGGTGGCCAGCGTGTAAACCTGCGTGCTTTTGGTGTTTCCCGGGCCTCTGCCAGGCCCGTAGATGCAGCAAGGGCAAACAATGGCGGTCTTGAAGTTCTTTGTGGGCCATGCGATTGTCTCGGTTACAATCTTGTCCACGTTTCGGTGAAAAGCGTCGTCTGGAAGATTCAATAGTTCCAAAACACCGTCCCAGTCGTCATAGACCTTTGAGCGGTGCACCCCACATGTGTTGGCTCTACCGTCTTCAACGGTCAAGATGCCCGTTCCCGAAGTGTGGATGTACCACCCTGGTCGCTCTGCAGGATGGAACTTGAGGCCTTCGATGAAAGCCCCAGCAGATTCTTCGTGATCGCAATCGGCGAAGTCTTATTTCATGTGAGACAGAATACCTTTTGGATAGTGGAAGACTTACGAAGAACTATGTCTGCGGCCGAAGCCTCCTCCCGCAGCACGTCCGTCGAGTTGAGGTCACCAAAGACAGGCCTGACGTTTGGGAATGCTTCTTGTAGAATTGCTGCTTTTTCCTGGCTTCGAACAAGCGCAGAGAAGCTCCATTCCGGATGAGAATGGTAGGCTGCATAGAGGAAGTCTCCTCCAATGTAGCCGGTTGCTCCGGTTCTTTTGCCTCGTCAGCCGTGGGTCGTGCTGTTAGCGAGATGACTTACATGAATACTTTGGGCGATTCCATTCTGACGGACGAATTTGATGATGCTTCCGATTTGGACCAAACAGTATGGAGGTGTTGTATACGTAAATCTGTCTTTAGTTCAGGCTCCATTGTCTTTGGAGAAATACCTCTGTAGCGCCCTACGAGCCCGCCTTATGACATAACATCAGTCGACACACGATGCACCTCGTAGGCTGGTTCGTTCGGACTAGCCCCACCACGTATGCATACCCAGATCATATTAGTAATTCTAGAAGGAACTCATATTCCGCCGATCCACGATTTGAGGACTGTTCTCCCTCAGTGTATTCCGTTGACCTTAACCTCAGTAACACCATTGACCCCATTGACTGCCTTGACTCCATTCACACCATTCAATGCCTTTTGCGACTTCTCCTCGTACACGACCTTGTTGACAAGACTTCCAAGACCATGGCTCATGACAATTCGGAGGTCATCGCCGGGTGCCAGAAACACAGGCGGAGTCCTGCTCACACCAATGCCGTGAGGTGTTCCCGTCATGATCACCGTTCCAGCTTCCAACGTAGTACCCTGCGACAGGTATGCCACGATCTCGGCAATTGAGAAAATCATGTCGTCGCCCCTACCCTCTTGCATGACTTCGCCATTGAGAACCGTCTTCAGTTCAATGACGGACGGGTCCGGGATGCTGCTCGTGCTGACAAGACACGGGCCCATCGGCGCAAAGCCGTCGAAGCCCTTGCCGAAGCCCCACTGCGCGCCGGCGAACTGGTGTTTCCTTCCGGTCACGTCGTTTGAGCACATATAACCCAGAACGTAGTCCATGGCATCCTCAACAGAGACATTCCTGGCGTCACGGCCAATCACCACAGCGAGCTCTGCTTCATAGTCTGCTTGGGCATCGGTTGCCTGGTGAGGAATTACCAGCGGGGCATTTGATGCGTTCAAACAGCTTGCGGGCTTGAAGAAAAGAGTAGGGTGCTCAGGGAGCTCAAGGTTCATCTCCTTTGCATGCTTGCGGTAGTTGAGGCCGATGCAGCGGATGGTGCCGATCTCTTTCCGTGTCAGAGGAGGCAGGAGCTTCTGGATGTTGAGGACTTTTTGCGTTGGCTCCGCAGAGGCGTCGAGTGCTGATGTGCCGGAGAAGACACGGACAGGGACGGGAGTTGACGCCGCGAGGGCCGCTCCGACTTCCGAACTGTGAGTACGATGGCGGTCATTGAGAGTCGGGGATTCTTACCATCAACGGTCTCATCGACTGGTTCACCGATGTACTCCCTCCAGTCATCCTCGGCGATGAACCGTACCAGACGCTTCCATTTCTGGTCATTGCCGTTAGACAATCTCACAAATACTGTTGTGGTAAGTGATTCCTTACCGGTGCTACCATCTTGAATCTTGACCGTTTCTTGGCAGTTTCCCCAGTACCTCAAAAAAGCTTATCAAAACGGAGAGAGAAGAAAGCAAGTTTGTTTGCATGCAGTGAGGGGAATCTCTGGGCCCCTGATTTGGCCCAGCGGATATAAACACGAGAATTCCATCACTGTTTCCTTTGTGTGATTGGCATGTCGCTCATGCATGCCTCTCCGGTCAACGTCCGTCATCATGGCCAATTCCCGAAGGCGTCGGGAAATTCGATCGGCTTTTGGACCAATACGGGAATCCGGATCCGCACAAGATAAGCGTCGGCCTTGGAAACCCCGCAAACCCACATGTCCAAGATCAAAGGTGGTTCGGCAGATTGATAAAGACGAGTTGGCAATTAGGTAACTATCTGTCAATTATCCGGGGAGAAAACGTGGCTCGGGGTCATCTTGGCCACAAGATGTCCGTCCTGTTCCTGATCCCTTGACCCGGGTCGCCTTCTCCGGGTGGGTCTTAATCTTTGGCCCGAGCTGTTGGGTTCTATTGATTCGGCCGATGCATGTTCTCCACCTCTACTCGTCAACTCAGCGCGGCAACGTCTCGCGATATATCGTTTTTTTCTCTTTCATAACTCCGACCGATCTCTGAAATGGGAACTTAGACTTTGTGTTATCTACGAATTGACACTCAGAGGTTCTCCCATTTACGGGCCAGGCTACCAAGGTGCGTAGCTCGGTAAGTCCTCGGTCAGCAAGCAAAACCCGACCCACGGGTGAGTCACAACACGCTCTACTGGGTCACCTCTTAGGGCACTTGTGGTTCACAAGTTTTCAACAAGCAACAAGCACGGTAGCTCAGGGGTAGAGCGCTGGGCTCATAACCCAGAGGTCCCTGGATCGAAACCAGGTCGTGCTATCATCATTTTTTTGCTAATGTCCCAAACATCTTAAGTCTTCTGATCATAAACTCTTCCGTCACCAGGTATAGCTTCTTCGTTTTTGACCCCAATCTTCTTCCAAGTTTGAGTCAACTTCCCTCTCGCCTAATTTCTCTTGGCATCCACTGTTAGTACAATACATGGGCTATCACCAAAATCCCTAACAGCTGAAAATCTTTCACCTCTCTCCCCAGCGCCCTCCCGCGATGGCCTCGCAGCCTCCGGCGGGC